>NW_020524387.1:0-54613 GCF_003368295.1 Carassius auratus
TTATGAAAACTGTTGTTAACCAAAGAATATATTTTGAAGAATGTTGGAAACCAAAGATGATTTTGAAAAATGTTGCTAACAGAAGATATTATAAAAGAAGATATTTTGAAGAATGTTTAACCAAAGAGATTTTGAAGAATGCTGGTAACCAGACAGTTACCACTTACTTCCATAGCATTGGGAAAAAAACATACTATGGAAGCCAATGGCTATCGTCAACTGTTTGGTTTATGTTTAGAAGAAGAAATAAATTAATTAGGAATGCCTTGAGTAAATAATGATAGATTTTTTTTCCATTAAGATGTCAATTTCAGTAACAACAAACATCTAGTTTCTGCTTCACATTGAGCATGACATTGACCCTTCAACATGCTCTTCATCATCTCAGCTACCACTGTTTAACCTCTTGCCTTATTAACTTATCATACTAGTTGTGGTGATTCACTCAGGACCAGTATAAACACACAGTTTCATCACACAGAAGGCTTATTTAAGGGGTTTGAACTGTCATGCTTGGCTGATTTGTCTCCTTGCACTATCGTCATATCATTTATTTTGATGCTGTTGTGTTTTATTTCTTTCTAAACCTCCAGCACTAAAGCTAGACACCATCTCTGCATTTCAATTAGACAGCATGAGGAAGAATAACCAGTCTCCTCAGACAAGGCCAATGAATAACGCTCAGCATTCAGGGAATCAGAGTAACTGTCCATCATGTCTGTTTTATCTTTGAAGGGCCCTTGTGAAACAAATCGATAAATCTCGAAACCAATTTTGCAGGGATAATAATGTTGTACTCAAGTGCGCCTCATTTTCCACAAACACACATTATCCTTTTCGTGTAACTCTTTCGTGGCAGGATCTTTGCATGCTTGTCCCAAAAAGTTATTGCTTGAAATTTCTGACATGATCAAAACAAGGTTCTTGGCACAAGTAAAGAACACAAACCCCAGGCGAGCAGAAAACACACGCCGTCATTTGCATTTCCGCACAGACGGGACAATGGCAATTCTGTAACTTTGCGCCATTACACAGAACCAGACGTCCCGGGTGAACCCGAGAGCTAAGATCACATTACAAACTGCTAAAAACAGCAACAGTGAGAACATTTGACATGGCTTAAACACTGTTAAAGTGCTGATGCATGTGAAGGCAGCTGATTGAGGGAAAAGACTAGCATAAGGAGACACAGCAGGAAGCATCGGATCTCCCCAGACTCAATGAGCAACTCAAGGGTAATGGAGATATCACTTTGACACCATTATTTGCAAAATTTCAGTGTTAACTTGGCCTCTAATGCTGAAATGATAGCAATAATAGCAGCATGCATGACATTTACAATATACAAATATTAATAATCAATAGAATATTATTTTATTCTTAAAATTTAACAATTCAGAAAAAAAATCTAATTAACCACTTCAATAGTTGTGTGAACAAGATTCATATCAATTTCAAGTGAATGGGTTCCATCAGATGAGTCCAAACAGTTGGTGAAAACATAACAATAATCCCACAAGTAGTGCAAACCACTCCAGTCCATCAGTTAACATCTTGTCAAGTGAAAAGATGCATGTTTTAAGAAGCAAATCCATCATTAATATGTTTTAACTTCAGCCGTTCAGTCCTCTATCCATACCATAGCTTTCTCCAATGAAAAAAAGTAATCTTATCTGAATCAGGAGAGAAATATGCACAGATCAAGCACCTTTTACCAGTGAAACCCATCCAAAACATGTCTAAAGAAAAGGCAGGTGGATTTTGATATTGGAGGACAATAGAGGATAGACTTTTTCTTGGACTCTCATTCTGACGGCACCCATTCACTTCATAGGATCCTTTGGTGAGCAAGTGATGCAATCTGTTCTGTAAATCTGTTTTGATGAAGCAGCAAATTCAGCTACATCTGGACTGAGGGTGAGTACATTGCAAAATTTAGATTTTTGTGTGAATTATATTTTTTTGTTTTAGAAAAATAAGAAATTAGAAAAAATAAAAATGCTACAAATGGCATAAGTGTATGTAGGTCCAATGTTAGACATTATTATGGAAATTCAATAAAAACTAAAATAATTGTGGTCTAAGTTGACTGTATTTTCTAAAAGCAAACAGAGCCAAGAGTGGCCATATAGAAGAAAGCATTTATGTGAGTGGACCCAGTGAGATAATTGCAGGTTATGTTAATTTGCTCAGCATTAGTCTACTACACTTCATCTGTACAAAGTTTAAAAAGCTAACTGAAAATGACATTATCATAATTTGATTCACTTACTGTAAATACTACGGCTTAATTGTGTTGTTTCATAGCAAGTTTAGCTTCGAGACTTATTTGCATTTATGAACGGTTCATTCTTAATCAGTTTCATATGAATGTTAAAAGCAAATAAAGCAAACAGAATGAGTAATTATACTGTTTCTCAAGAAAAAATAAATACTAATATTTTGCGCATTAAGTTTACCAAGAAAACTTATTTTTGCAGGTTTACATTACATTTTGCACCTTCTCTCTGACCTTGACATTTCAACGGGCTGTTTTTGCTAATCCACCTTTAAAGGGGTTATATGATGTGATTTCATGTTTTTCTTTCTCTTTGGAGTGTTACAAGCTTTTGGTGTATAAATAAGATCTGTAAAGTTGCATAGACTAAAATCTCAAATCCAAAGAGATATTCTTTGTCAAAGTTAAGACTCTGCCAGACCCCCTAAAACGGCTCGTTTAAACACGCCCCCCACATGTCTATGTCATTATGTGAGAAGATTCGCGTAATGCCGCCCAAATGTTCATGCAAAGAAAGAAGGCATGGTTTCAGTAACACAGTTAGTGTAGAAGCAGCCATGTCAGGGAGATGCTGTGTGTATCTTAGGAGAAAGCGAAAGCAATTTATTTGACCTTCCGAAAGTAGATGTATTTAGGAATCTTTTAGATTACTTACAACAGAACAGCAATGCATTTTTATGGACGACTGTTTCATGAACCTAGGAGAGGAGGTCATTCTGACTTAGTTACGACAATCTGAGAGAGCGAGAGAGAGAGAGAGAGAGAGAGAGAGAGAGAGAGAGAGAGAGAGTCAAACAGGGGAGTCAGCTGTCTTAACCGTCCGCGGCTTGTGTACTGCAAACACATTCGAGCTTCATCACTGTGTATGTCACGCGACTCTGTTCCCCTTTCAGACTTGAACTGATGGTAAAACTAAGGACATTATTAACTGCTTTTACATTTATTTTGAAAGACGAAGCTCGTGATTATGGAAAGAGGAGTTACGTTTCCGATGAGTGCTTGCGATATCCGGCCAATCACAATGCACTGGGTCAGTTGGCCAATCAGAGCAGACTGTGGAAGGAAGGAGGGTCTTTATAGAAAACGGTGCGGTTGAGAGAGACGTGGCATAGAGGACCTACAATAATGTACAGTATTTAAAAAAATAATGTGTTATTTGAACATTAAAGCATGTCAACCTATTCTGTTACACCAAATACACAAAATAGTTATCTTTAAAAAAGCATCATATGACCCCTTTAAAACATTTATTACAGTTAACTAAAACTAAAACTTAAAAACATAAAAAAGTTACATAAAATAATAAACTTAAAATACTTAAAATAAATGATGGAATAAAGTGGAATACAATGAAAAATAAATAAATAAATGTTTAGTACTTGATTAACTAAAATAATTACAAATAAATAATTATTATAACTTTTGTACTACATACTTCTATAACTCTCTCCGTCTATCTCTATATATACATACGTATACACTTCTATAACTGTGTAACAATGTAGACAAAGCTTCATCATTTCCCCCCAGCAATTAAAAGCCATTCCATTTCCAATGCATTAGCAATTAACTTTAGCAAGTCAAATTGAAACCTAATACAACATAAGCGTCCTCCTCTGAGCTGCTCCATCCAGAAGGCACAGAAATCCAGCCAGAAGAATCCCCATCAATGTCAAAGCAAACACTGATAATGCAATAGGCCAAGATTCACTACACCACTTTCATGAATTCATGCAAGGAAAAAGCCATGTTTCCAACATCAAAGCTTACAAAGGTGCAGCAGAACACGCTTTTCCTCCGATACCTTTCATCCCTAGATATTATTTTTTATTACCCCCTTTTAAAAAAAAAACTAAAATTAAGTGAGGACAAATATATTTGCCTGTTCTTCTAGTTGACACTTGGTTTTGAAGTGCTTTCAGCTGGGCAATGCTTTAGAAACGAGGGGGAAAAAGTGCTTTTGCCTTTTGCTTGCTAAATGCTCAATCGCTGCATTACAGATAAGACATGACTTCCTTTGAAAAGGGCATTTTGTATTGAATCATGTTAAACAGCCTTTTGGAGCTGGTGATTATAGTACTTTAAAATGATGGCCGGGGTTGAAAGGCTGCTTTACACGTGTAACTCGCGCTTTTCAAATGGAGTTTTCACAAAACTGTTTCAGGTTTGTATAGTGTCACTGGAGCCATCAATGGGGACAGACTGATGGGTTTTCTTCACATTCTGGCTGTCTGGTTTTCACAACTCTTGAAGGAGAGCTTGCGATCTCTGATCTAGCTTAGATAATCACATTGCCCATTGTACACGAATACAATGCACATAGATCATCTAAGATGTACTTCTTTAGAGGTTTGCGAGACATTTTAAAATGTCTTCTCGTCTGCAAAACACCAACAGTGACCATTTTGATGTCAATTTGAGTGAGTGACAATGTAACTCTTCTAATACATCTTTTTTTTTTTTATGTGTGTTTGTTGTGGAGAAAAGAAAAGAAATGTGGGTGTATATAGTATATATATATATATATATATATATATATATATATATATATATATATATATATATATATATATATATATATATTAGGGGTGTAACGATACGCGTATTCGTATTGAACCGTTCGGTACGACGCTTTCGGTTCGGTACGCGGTACGCATTATGTATACCGAACGGTTGGAGTAATTAATTATATTTGAAAAAAAAAAAAAAAAAGAGAGAGAAAGAAATATAATGATATGCGTTCAACAAGGTAGCCCAATAACCCAAACAACGTAACAGGCAACGCCCCTGACACTCCCGAAGAAGAAAAAAACACCATCTTATATGTTTATGTTAGGCTACTCAGCAGGCGCTCGCTCACTCAGTACGCGCTGAAGGCTCGTTGCAAAATAGCCAATGCGTTTAACAGACTAGAAATGAGAAGATCCTCCAATAACCAACAGGTCTGGTGTTTGGGTGCACTTTGGATTCCCTTTAAGCTATAATGGTGATGGCAAGAGAGTGGTGGATAAAAAAACAACGGTATGTCGCATCTGCAACATGACAGGGTACACCAGCGGGATTACAAAAAAAAAAAAAAAAAAAACACCGGGAATATCTGGGATATATGCGTCAGTACTATCTGGGAAAAGACGAAAAAAAGGAGAAACATGCACGCAGCAAACTATCCCTGCAGCATTTAGACACTATAGCTTACAGGGAATCCAACCCAAACACCAGACCTGTTGGTTATTTTAGGATCTTATATTTCTGGTCTGTTAAATGCATTAGACATTTTGCAACGAGCCTTCAGCGCGTGCTGAGTGAGCGAGCGCCTTAGGGGCCGTTCACATATCGTGCCTAAAAACGCATGGAAAACGCTAAGCGCGTCTTTCTCCTCCTTTCCAAAGCGCTCGGGCAGAAGCGCTCATGAGGCGTCTGTCTTTGCTAAGCAACAATGACGTGCTCTCTCCATGAGACGCGGAAATTTCAGCGAAGGATAAATGGATTTGCAGCTCTAAAAATCGCTTGCAGTAGCTCTGCAACTGAATTTATTTTAAAATTGCAATCCATATACAACTATGATCAGCTGTTCCTTCATCTTGGCTGAGCTCTCAACGTTGTTACGGGAAAGGATGAAGCTGATTGGTTGGTTCTTGTCACATGACCCGCGGTGCGCTTGCGGCATTCTGAAAAGTTGAGATGTTTTTACATTTTGCTGTATCTAAAACGTATCGAACCGAACCGAACCGAACCGTGACATCAGTGTATCGTATCGAACCGAACCGTGAATTTTGTGAACCGTTACACCCCTAATATATATATATATATATATATATATATATATATTTTGTGCTACAGTGTCTACCGAAACCTTGTTAATGAAGATATTTTCAAAACCTATGAATTTTTTTTTAGTTTTGCATTTTAGTCAATGGCTGCTAGTTTTGAGGTCATCTATAAACATGTTTACTCCTGAGAGTCGACAAAATGTAAACGTTTAGATGATTTTTTTTATTGTTTATTAAATTGATCAAACGTGACAGTAAAGCCTTTTATATAGTTCCAAAATATTTATATTTCAAATAAATGTTGCTTAAAAAAAAATCACCTAAGAATCCTGCAATTAAAAATGTAGAACTATTTAGACTAAAGTATTAAGCAACACAATTGTGTTCAGCAAATCAGCATATTAGACTAAATTCAGATATGAATCACAGGAATAAATAATATTTTAACACATATTTCAATAGAAAGCACTTCATTTAAATTGTAATAATATTTCACAATTTTGCGGTTTGTAGCGTGTTAGCTATTAAACAAATGCAGCTTTGTGAGCATAAAAACCTTATTGCATGTATAGGACTGAATTACATGAATTGTGTTGGCATACATTTACTTTCTCAAAATATCAGTCAGTTTAGGAGCCGTATCATTTATGAGACGCCATAAGAGTCTTTGAATGATTTCCAACCTTTTAGCATCGACATAAATAATTTAGACCCCGAATCCTTAATGTTTCCACAGCAAACCTCCCCTACGCCACCGCCACAGCTTCATCCTGCAGTGCATCGTATTAAAGTGATGGAATATGGCAGGTATACAGTGAGGGTGAAATCAGCTGGTTTTGTTCCAAAACACAAACACTCAGTTTACATTCGCAGAAGCAAACGTAGGAGAAACACATGTAGGAGGCTTGCATGCGGGCGCTTTGAAGAAGCACACAGATTCACCTCATGCTGCTAGTTTAAGTGCTTCTGCGTTTTTGAGCTGTCAGAAATGTCTTTTGGCAATATTCATGCGTATGAAGTGTTCACAGGACATCTGATGCCGACAACCTCTGCATAAACTGCTTTAGTAAAACATGTTCTCACAGAAATAACACACACCAACACTTTGACATCAATAAATAGCCTAGAATTTGTGTTATGTTAGGCTGTTATGATTTAATGTGTTCTCTGTCTATTTTATTATGTTTAAAGTCATCGAAACGCACATCCTTTTTAATGCACGTTCTTGGACTTTGGCATGTGCCTTCATAATACTTTAGCAAATCTAATATAAAATGCGACATCACTCAAAAATATGCAAAACTTATTTTTATCTGTATGTCTTACAGAAATATTACTGACCACAAACTTGTCGCCAATCAATCATATAAGATGAAAAGTGTGAAATAAAATTGGGCTCTCAAGATAAGCTGAAGTGTTGGTCCAGTCATGTGATCATAACATAGTTACCAAACGATTTCTTTGCTCTGTTAATCAAATAGTACTGTACATTCAAAACACCCACATGGGAGATTTGTATGATTTCTATCGCTCTAGGGATCCGACCGTCAAGGACAGGAGGATCTAAACAAGCTTCAGGCTTTCTGCTGCGAGCCTAAGCCTCTGAGTCAATATCAATACCTCTCTAATATTGAAGTGTTTTTTATGAAATTCCTCTCACAGTCAGCTGCTGGAAATGAATTCTGCAGCGGGCTGAGATCGGCACAGGGCTCAAGGAGGAATTGCTGGTCTCTCATCCTGTCTAAGGCCTTTTTGGATGGGTTCCTCTCCTCTGAAATAGTGCTCCCTGAACCAGAACGCAGATCCAAAATTGAACTCTGAACATTTCCAATAACCCCTGCCATATTTAATCAGCCTATAGCCACCTGAGGAGGAATGCTCTTTCTCTCACTTGAAAGCAATGCTTATTGTCCTTTGGGAAGACGTGGTAAATGACTAATCTAAATTGTGTTGACTTTCTTTGTGCTGGATGGAAACATAATAATGATAACCGATAACAGGCAATGCCATCACCCACCCAACCAGTTCATTTCCAAAAACTACATTATGACTCTTATGTCCCACATTTTAGATAATTTCAGAAGTCTAAAGTCTAAAATGATTTTATCTGTTGGTTAACAACTTAAATTATAGTTTTTAAACAACATATACAACCTTTGAAGAGTTTAGAGTTGGTAAGTTTTTAAAAATGTTTTGAAAGAAGAATCTTATGCTCACCAAGGCTGCATTTGTTGGATAAAAAAAATCCAGTGAAAATATGAAATTTTACAATTTATCTTTATCGTCATATATATATATATATATATATATATATATATATATATATATATATATATATATATATATATATATATATATATATTAGGGGTGTAACGGTACGTGTATTCGTACTGGCCGTTTCGGTACAGGGCTTTCGGTACAGAGTATTTTATTTAGTGGAGAACTTAGCAGCTGTATTTTATTTCTTATTCTTTTTTTTTTTTAAATATATATTTTATTACAAAATATTTAAACAAATTGTAAACAAATTGTTAAAAAAGTTTATAGTAATAAACAACCTGTAGTTTAATGTTTTGCATTTCTTTCTTTCCCTTACTGTACCGAAAATGAACCAAACCGTGACTTAAAAACCGAGGTACATACCGAACCGTGATTTTTGCGTATCGTTACACCCCTAATATATATATATATATATATATATATATATATATAATGTGTCTTTATGGTCACTATATTAATCAATTTTGCATCCTTGCTAAAATAAACCCTTCCAAAAAAAATAAAATAAATAAATCTCACATTTCCCCCACTACTGATTTAAAAACATCCAAGAAGTCTACAAGTTTAACAAATGGTAGCCATCAAATCTTTCAAATGAGCTCCTGCAGGAACATCAAATCACAAAATGATGATCTATTTATAGTGAGTGGAGAACAATGCAGGTGTATTCATCTATGGAGTGAGTGATGGAGAGAAATCAAGCGAGATTTCGAGAGTGATTGGTGTGTAATTGAATGGTTGTTCTGGAAATTTCCTGTGCTGGCTCCATCATAGCTGAGATTTCATTGTGATGCATGGCTAACTCCTGTCATAGCAGGACCTAATCAGAATTAATTCAAACATGGTGGCCTGCAGAAATGAAAGCTGCTAGAAACCATCAGCATTTCTCTTTCGAGCATAAGAGACAGCTGTCGAGAAAACAGGACACTTTCCCCCATCAATCTACGTGCTTCCTTGCCAAAAACTGCGGCCCGTTTTACATGAACAGAATGGAAAAAAGCGCTAACATCTTCAGATTTTTGATCTTACATTATGGCAGACATGACAGATAAAGCCCTTCATATGTCACATAACCATCTGTCCGATTAATTTTACGAGTCAAAGTGCTTTGACGACCAGCTAAACTTGAACTGCCATCTGTATATATAAACACAGAGCACGCTTATGTTCAGAGCTAGCGCACTGCTAATCACATGCATTACTTTTAATGCCAATGAAGCTAAATTTACCCCCAAGGCCTAACACAATAATTCATCAGGACCTTTTATTTTTAGGATAATTGACTCTCAGTAGAGTATTTTATATGTAAGAGTATTTGTGGGTAATCCGTAATCAACATTAAGTACAGTAAACACATACTATCGTGAATTAGTTATGCCTATATGATATTATTATTATTATTAGGTGAAATGGACAGGTTAATGAAATTCACCCATATTCTGCATACTGCTATTATTATTCCTAATAACTATTATTTATTTTATGTAAAACAATATATATATATATATATATATATATATATATATATATATATATATATATATATATACATATATTATACTTTAACGAACAATTAAATAAATAAATAAAAAATATTATTATTATTATTATTATTACTGATTTATTTGTATATTATAAACATTAAACATCAAAGAAAAATACATATTTTATGGTTTCAAAAAACTGTTGTACTGTAAAATACATAACTACATTAAATTATAAATTAGGTTTTAAAATTATTATTTACAATAATACATTTTCCTTAGAAGAACAGTACAATCGTCTTAATTTCTAAGTAAAAAAAAACTGTTTTTTTTTTAAACAAATATTTTGCTAAAAATATATTTGTAATACTTTTACTAGTGTTTGAATGTTTAAAACCTGAGAATGGCATTTACATGATTAAGGTAAATTCAGCTTTGCCTGAAGTCCACTTAAAACAACACAGTAAAGGAAGCAATTAACACACACTTCAGGCAACACACGCAGGCAACCCTAACACACGCATAAACACCGTATCTACAGCATCTTCCCCGTGACCCAGAACCAGACTTATGACTTTAACCCACCGCTGTGTTAGTGTGTGTGTGTGGGAGGTTTGTCCGCTGGTGTAGTGCAGGAGAGCGGTGTGCCGATCCGGGTGTCACTCCGTCAATATCTGACACGTGTCACACCGCCGCTTTCCACCTCAGTTTCCATGGTGATAACAGCAGGCAGAAGACTGTATGTCTAAATCTATGGCAATAACTCTCATAGAAATTAGTGATGGGCGAAGGTGAAGGATTGAAGAGGAAGAGGAGAGAGGAGAGGAGGGGTCCTGAACCGCCGCCAGCCTCTCTTGCTGCCTGCTCGGCTGCATTAATGGAGTGCCTTGTGCGCTCTGAAGAGGCTTATGGAAGCTTATATCCTAATGTATTTATCCTTCATGCAAACCACAATATTTACGCAGGATTTTCACGCCAGGATCCCACTCCAAGCCTGCTTTACCCACTGCGCTCAGCTATTTAAGAGCTGATCCTCTGCGTTCCCACCTCTAATGGAAGACACTTCCTGTTCCATTACAACAGCAGGGACTCCAAACAAAGTCATTCAAACTCGAAAGTCTTCAAGTCGATGGGAAACTGCGTTCACAACATCAACTCCAACACATTTACTGCCATAATGGGACGCACTTCAAGTGTATTACATTGAAATAAAGAAAGAAAGAAAAAAAGTACTAAATAATAATTGATTCAAGAATAAACTTGTACAAAATATACAATTATAATAAAATAAGGAAAAAAAAGTAATATATATAAAAAAAATATATAAAAAATATTAGAATAAGTATCGTTACAAGTGAGGAAAATTCCAAATTCCAACTAGAAAAAAACAAGATATGAATCAGGAATTGATTGGTAAGTGAAAATGATGCCAGCTGAAAAGTAAAGTTGTTTTGGAGAAATAACAAATAACATTTTGATGAAAGATTATGACAAAACAATTGCTTTTAGGACTGACATGCATGTTGACTATGAATCATTGACTATGACCAGGAAGGAGAATTGACTTTGGGTACAAATCAAAACGAACAGGGTTGAGCTTTGAGTCAGGAGGAAATATGGTGGTCGCCGTGACACGCATGGACAAATGTTCTCAAAAGGGCACAGAAAGCTTGTACTTCGAAGCCTGGGATGGACGATTGTTGATGCTCCGTGTGAAATCTGCACCAAGCTGATGCACATAAGAGAACAAGTTATTAATGCACGTGAAGCGTCAATAAAAAGCCTGATCTGGAGTCTGAAGGTCAACACTGCTGTGATTCATAATGAGACTTTACTACACTACTTCACCACTACAGCCAAATCCATCCACCACATCTCAGGGTTTCTGCCGGTTTTTATTAAGGTACATTTCAAACTTTTTTTTCTCTCTTTTTTTCAAATAAAAAGTTTTAAGAAATAAATTTAATTAAATGTAAAGATGTACTCTAGCAGTTCTCAAGATTTTTTTGTTTGTATACTTTGTTTTTATTTTAATTTTAGTTTAGTATTTTGTTGTGTTTTACTATTTTAAATTATTATTATTTAAAAAGAAAGACTTATTTAAGTTTTCATTATTTTAGTGTATCAAGTAAAATACTAAATAACTAAATAAAGAAGATAAATGTTCCCTTGGCAGCTTTTTATTATCTGCATAACATATGTATTATATATTATTTCATTTAGTTTTATATTTAATCTTTTTTGGGTTATTGTTTATATGGATTTCAACTGATCTAAATTACATTTTAACTAATTTTACAACAAACAAACAAATAAAAGCTTAATTTAAATAAGTAATTATGATATATCAAAATAAAAATTATATAAAATAAAATCAAGACACATTGAGAGGTAAAATGACAAAAGATAAAAATTACTGTGAGAAGTTGATCAAAATTAAGTTATTATATGATTCAAACGACAGCAAATATCTGCCAACGGGCTCAAAAAAAATCAACTTAATAAAAATTAATAATAAATACAAATAAATTTGCATGCCTCATTGACAGATTGTTCTGGGTTTCACCACAAATTAATTTTATATTGTTCATTATTAAAGGATTTTTATAAATTTATTTTGGAAATCAAGACAATAAATAAACAAATAAATACATAAAGAAATAAATAAATTGAGGAAGATACTATTTTCTTTTTCTTAAACGCATCAAACATTTAACACCATGACTAGGACTGCAAGACCTTCTGATCTGACTGAACAGCTTTTAAGGCCTTAAGCTGTGTAAGGTTGAACGAGGGGTTTTTTAAGACCCGCAGAAGCCATGATTTCTACTGTAAAGCCTCACACAGCTGTTTCTGCTGGACGGGAAGCAGCACCAGAACCCCCTTCATAATATTGATGTGGCCAAAAACCAGAGCAGACAGGAGATGAAGCAGCCAGATGCCCTTGTGTTATGATATTAGCACAGAAGAATGGGCCGCTGCAGTGGATTGTGATATGAGAGTAGGATGGGCCGTGTGATATGGACGCATGGATGCATGGATGGATGGGCTGCTGTGGGATTACTGTGAACAAAAAGCCTGTGTGCACAACACCGAGAGAATGATGGACCAATCGAGCTGCTTCTGGAAACACACTTACATTACGTCAGCACCACATTAGATAATTATGACCTATGCGATGTGGCACATGAGTCATGCTACCATTACATCCACCTACAAACAAGCAACATGCATGGGAAGCAGCATCTGACAAGCCTTCAAGAAAACAATGGGCTGCATTTTTCCCCCTGGCATCATTTAATGGATGCTGTTTGAAGAGTCTGGAGAACATTCTGCTGAGCTCCACTGCACCTTCACATTTAAGCCCACACAATGAAGCATCTACACAGAACGTATTAAGGTGCTTTAGAATGTGTTAAAGGGTTAGTTCACCCAGATAGCAAATTTATGTAATTAATAACTTACCCTCATGTTGTTTCAAACCCGTAAAACCTCTGTTTATCTTTGGAACACAGTTTAAGATATTTTAGATTTAGTCCGAGAGCTCTCAGTCCCTCCATTGAAGCTGTGTATACGGTATACTGTCAATGTCCAGAACGGTAAGAAAAACATCATCAAAGTAGTCCATGTGACATCAGAGGGTCGTTAGAATTTTTTGAAGCATTTGAAAACATTTTGGTCCAAAAAAAGCAAGACGAAAAAACGACGACTTCATTCAGCATTGTCTTCTCTTCCGTGTCTGTTGTGAGAGAGAGTTCAAAACAAAGCAGCTGGATTTCCGGTTCGCGAACGAATCATTCAGTTCACCAAATCGAACTGAACCGTTTTAAACGATTCGCATCTCTAATACGCATTAATCCACAAATGACTTAAGATGTTAACTTTTTTAATGTGGCTGACACTCCCTCTGAGTTCAAACAAACCAATTTCCCGGAGTAATTCATTTACTCAAACAGTACACTGACTGAACTGCTGTGAAGATGAACACCGAGCCGAGCCAGATAACGAAAAATAGGTTGCATTGGTTTTCGGATCACCAGTAGTTCTTTCGGGCAGTTCGATTCAATAAACCGGTTAAAGAAAACGGTTCACCGGTTCTTTTGTGCTCGACGTAATGGCATCATTGGCGATGATTGCCCTTGATTCAAGCCTTCGGTTTACCCGCGCTCATGACACTAGCACAGAATCAGTTCAGAATCAATCACCAAAAGAATCAGTTCAGTTCAGACGTCCTGTGTGTCGGTCTGCTTTACGCTGAATCACGCATAGGCAGATTCATCAGCTCCTAGGTTCTCGAATTGGACACGTCTGACAGAAACGGTTCTTGACTCGTGAATGAGTCAATGTTTTGTTCGTTATCTGGCTCGGCTCGGTGTTCATCTTCAGTTCTCTATTCACAGCAGTTCAGTCAGTGTACTGTTTGAGTGCATGCATTACTCCGGGATATTGGTTTGTTTGAACTCAGTGTCAGCCACATTACAATTCAGCCACATTAAAAAAGTTAACAGCTTAAGTCATTTGTGGATTAATGCGTATTGGAGATGCGAACCGTTTAAAACGATTCAGTTCGATTTGGTGAACTGAATGATTCGTTCGCGAACCGGAAATCCAGCTGCTTTGATTTGAACTCTCTCTCACAACAGACACGGAAGAGAAGACAATGCTGAATAAAGTCGTCGTTTTTGCTATTTTTGGACCAAAATGTATTTTTGATGCTTCAAAAAATTCTAACGACCCTCTGATGTCACATGGACTACTTTGATGATGTTTTTCTTACCTTTCTGGACATGGACAGTATACCGTACACACAGCTTCAATGGAGGGACTGAGAGCTCTCGGACTAAATCTAAAATATCTTAAACTGTGTTCCAAAGATAAATGGAGGTTTTACGGGTTTAATACAACATGAGGGTAAGTTATTAATTACATAAATTTGCTATCTGGGTGAACTAACCCTTTAAATGTACAATATCAAAACATAAAATTATATTAATGATATCTGATGAAGCACTCCACTGATTGCCATTCAAAAGCAGACCTGTTTTCTGACTAAAAATAATATATAATATATATATATATATATATATATATATATATATATAACTCAGTAAATGTTGTTAAAGTAATGCGTTAGAGGAAAAACTATCATTATCATTGACTTCGGAAACTTCAGACTAGTCTTCAAGGTAAGATATTTCTGACGTTGTTTCTGTTTCAGAAGTGGCTTGGTAGCCCTTTTCTTGAAGACGTCTGAGTGTGTGACTCTTGATGCACTGACTCCAGCTTCAGTCATCCCCTTGTGAAGCTCTCCCAAGTGTTTGAATCGGCTTTGCTGGATGGTATTGTCAAGCTTGCAGTCATCCCTGTTGCTTGTGCACCTTTTCGTAAACAATTTCTTACTTCCATTCAACTTTGTATATATATATTAGGGCTGTCAAATGATTAAAATTTTTAATCAAATTAATCAGAATTTTCAGTGGATTAATCAGGATTCATCACTATTTGCAATTACACCTGAATCCTAACCATTTTTTTTCCTGAAATGCATACCAAAAGATAAATAACAGGACACCGATACATCATTTTCATGTATTGATTCATCAGTATGTGGTTCTTTTTTTCTGAATTTCAAAAGTTTAACATTTACTTAGATCAAATTTACCTGAGTACTATATCAAACCATGCCATTTAACTACAGATAGTGTAAGAGTTTTAGGTGAACCAGTGGTTAAATATAGCCACATATCTATGAAATTATGCATAGAGAAACTCGAAAGAATGAACTCAGAAACACAAACATGCGCCACCATCACATAAGCAGCACTCTGGGCACTCTTGTTTTTGGGAGGTGTTCATTTGCTCTGACACAATACTTTAGGATAGATATTTTCACGTTCTGAAGGCTTCAAGTGCCAGTAAAACCGAGTAAAAATGCATATGCTTTTCCAAACAGCTGTAATTTTCGCTGCATTGCATGTAGGCATTCTGCGCATGCGCAGTGTGAAACACAGGACGCTATAACAGGAAGAAGCTCCAGCGTATCAACTACCAAAGCCGTCTCTGTTTATCGAGCTTGACATTAATGTATTTAAGAGTAACTGGGGTAAAACCTTAAGCATCTTCAGTGTTTTCGTCACAGCGCTCGCCGCTGTTTTTTACTATCTTGAGAATTCAGAGATCGACGAGACTTTCCTGACCTGAATAATTTGTCACACTGCGTATGCGTGAAATGCGTAAAAAAAATGTATGCAATTAACAACAAACAACTAATTAACGTCGTAAACGCACTATTTTTGACAGCCCTAATATATATATATATATACAAAAAAAAATCAATTTGTTAACACATGACCTCATAAATTTACTAAACAACACCTATTGTTAAAAAATGGTCATGACAACTAAATTAAAACTGATTTTAGAACAAAAAAACAAAACAAACAGTAAACGAGGGAAAATTAAACACTATAAAAAGAGCAGAATTTGACTATTCAAGGCAAAGATCAAATATTGTCTTTATTTTCATGCTTGAATGTATGTTCTATATTAATCATAAGCAGTGTGTGTACGGGTCATGATATGAGCCGCACATCTCTCACTTATGAGGCACATCTGGTCATCCTCACACCATCAGCTGCTGTTCTGGCCACCGGCGTTTCACTGCAGTGATATAAAGCACAGCCTGAAGGAAGCTCACGGAGGAAACACACCTGTACTGAGCTCAGAGTTCACCACCAGCTCGTGTCCAGCTCAATCACATCGTACACACAGGTCACTATATAGCAGCGACTGGCAGACGGTCTGACGGTCTGAAGATTCTGTGCTGTTTGCCAGCGTAAAATGTTAGGCTTGATGTGTCAAAACTACAGCCAAGTGCTTAGTGCATTATCTGACTCATCTCATCTTCAATATACTTATAAAACAAGCATATTCTAAAAATTATATATATATATATATATATATATATATATATATATACACACACACACACACACACACACACACACACACACACAGTATATATGCAAAATGCATTTTTTTTTCATATATACTCAATGTCTGGACTATATAACACCTTGAACTCTTCTGTTTCAATACAACAAGAAAAGTTTGATGTCAGCAGGAAATTATGCAGACAGAAAGCAGTTACGCAGTTCTTTCTACCAGACATCGGCCGTTTCTATAAAGTTCATCTCCTCTCTAGAGCTGTTTGTGTCGAGTCAAATCAATAATGCTGTAGTTTAAGATGCTCTGCATGAAGTGTTGAGGGATGAAAGAACATTAAATAATAATAGAAGTTATTATAAAATAACCAGTCCACCCACAAGAAGAACTAGGAACCTATCTCCTGTGTTTTCGTAGAGACTCCATATTATTATAAAATAATATAATAAAATGTTTCTGTCTTTTGTTTATAAAAATGTATCTTTTCTATTTTTACACAAACACTAATATTATTTTTTCTTCTTCTTCTGCTTCTTTTTTTTCAGTCACTACTAGCAAATGGGCAATTTTTTTTCATATTTGGACCATTATGAAAAATATATTTATAGTGACACTAATAATAATAATAATAATAATAATAATAATAATAATAATAATAATAATAATAATAATAAAATTCATCATTTAAATTTGTATTTAAAAATGTCAAATAAAACAAAATTTTAAAAAATATATATTTTTTTAATGTATAACAATTTAAAAGTATAACTATTTAAACAAACAAACAAATGTTTATATTTATGTATTATTATTTGTCTGTGTAGGGTTGGCTGGTGTCATACCAATCCAGCTAAAAAGGCCGACTTAATGCAACATAAAAATAACATGTCGTCTCTGACATATCATTTCGCCAACAGTGCAACTTTTGGTTAATTAACCTTTCCCTTTAATTAATTGCTAGTATTCATATCAGTGACACACATGCAAATCATTAACGCTGATAAATGTCTCGAGTTCATGGAAAGGCTGAACTAAGACATGCACATTCCAGCTCATCCTTCCTCTAATCTAAGACGTGGCCACAGTGCAGACTAATTTAGATGAAGTAGAGGGACATATATTCTGTCAGGCTATTCACTGTTAGACAACGCTGGGTGTGGTCATCATTGACGGGCCAAAATAAAATAGTCATAAATGTCACGCCCACACAGTCCAAAACAAACTGTGGTTGGCCAATTTACCTGTCAATCATGCTGACCCATCCTGCCCTCACTAAACACAGCGTGCCCTTTAACACAAACCAATGTGGGGAAAAATGGCCTTGACAAGTACATAAAAAGTTACATTGTTAGGAACTACAAAAAAAAAAAAAAAAAAACATGTTTTTCTGAAGATTTGTAAGAATGAATGTTTGATTTGAACAATTTGAATGAATCAAATCAAGTGAACGAAAAACTGTCAAAGTGTAATGATCCGTTACACAGTCTGCTATTACTTCTAACACTTGCATGATTCAATTTTGCAATCAGAAGTTTATCCAAGATGATTAAAGGTTTTCCGTTTTCTTCAGAAATCTTCAGGGTGACGCATATGTGGAAATTTTCACACATCAAGCCACCAAAACATACATACTGTATATGGAGCAAAATGGTGTTTTTATAAGTTATTTCATATATGACACACATATGAAAGGAAAACAGCTAAATAATTCAACTGTCATATGGTGTTTCAAAATAAACAAATCTACGTGTGAATAAAATAAAAGAATAAATGTCAATTTTACTGACTTCAAACTTTTAAATGGTAGTCTGTTTGTTTATTTACAAAAAAAAAACAACAACAAAAAAAAAACGCTCTCATGCTTAGCAAGTAACATCAGCTAAATTAAAATATACATTTTTGGCCCTGCTCATAAACTTACGTACTGAAAACCAACTTTCGTTTACAAATAAAATATCATCTCTAAAATTGTGAATAGAAGATCAACTAAGTCATGTAATCTTTTGATTAATTAATAACGCTGCATATGTTTTCAAGCGTCATCAATTATGAATCAATGTATTATTAGTTGTTCAAGCCTGTACATAGTAGCTCAACCCATATTCATCCATTTTCATCCATTTTTAAAGATTTGCCAAAGCCAAGCGCAATTGGCTTGATATGGGTTAGATCTTAATTCCAGTGTCAACTCTTTCCCTTTACGCTTCTCTTTGGCTTATTTCTCTCTTCAAAGACGATTTAACTTTCTAACGCCCTGCAACAATGATGTTAATATAGCTTCTCAGTTTCTCATTTTCTGCTCCTGTCCTTGGAGAATTATTCCAACTATTCAAACCAATTTATATGAGCTCAACTTGCATTTATTCTTAAACTTGTTTCACTATGATGAAATGAACACAAATGATCTCTTTTGACCTTATTTTACCCCCAAAACCCTCTTTGGAATATTAATTGAAACCCTATAATAGCATTCCATCCAGGAAAAAAAAAACCCTGCTGATGTAGGCCATTAGAAAACGTCTCGATAAATACGAATTATGCGAAGATTAATGTTTTTCAGCCTGCGTTCTCAGCTAGGGTTTCATGCGGCGATAGAGCATTAATTGCAGTCGAATTGGAAAAATGATACACTATTATTTCAATAATCACTGAAGTTTTCCTGCTAAAGAGAGCAGCTGATAAACGTAAAAAACAAAGCTGTTACAACAATAGAGTCTGACAAAAGAAAGGATTCCGACGATGGAAGGCAAAAGATTAACTGAAATATGTGTACGTGTGAAGAAAGTAAATTATATGTCGAAAAAAACTGGAGAATTAAGGCTTAGGGATATTTTACTTTGCATTTGCAAATGTCCGTGATTGTAAATACTGATTTGGTTGCAAATAAAAAAGTTTATATAAATGCATTCCACTCAATTAAACAGTATTTTGGTATTGTAGCTGGTGACTTAAAAAACATCATATTTGTGTTATAGCCAAGTGGAAATAGTTTGATTTGGGTTAGCTCTTATTTTTAGTGTCAAATCTTTCCCTTACGCTTATCTTTGTCTTATATCTCTCTTAAAGACAATTTAACTTTCTGATGTCCTGCAAACAATATTTAATTTTAAATACAGCTTCATTTAGACTCTTCAAACCTTCTTGTAAGATCAGCATTACAAAATGTAATATATATATATATATATATATATATATATATATATATTATATATATGTGTGTGTGTGTGTGTGTGTGTGTGTGTGTGTTTGTGTGATGCAATAAAATAAATACAATTAAAATAACAGCACAGTGAAATAATATTATCTAATTACTTAAATTTTTTAATGTGGTTATCTAATTTATTAAATTAAATAAATACAATTATTAAATAGTAAATAAAATTATATCAGAAACAAAAACTAAAATCATGTAATGCACTGAAATTAATTACAAAAATAAAATGCATACATAAAATTATATAATGCACTACAATAAAATAAATAAAAATGTGATAAATTCAAAAACTAAAATTATGCAATGCATTAAAATGCAATGCAAAGCAATAAATCAAGTATTTAAAAAAATAAAAAATAAAATGAGTAATGCAATGCAATGAAACAATAATAATAAAAAATTAAATTAAAAACAAACTAAAACTATGCAATGCAATGCAAAAAAAAAAAAAAATGCAATGGAATGGAATACAAACAATGCACTATAACAAATTGTAAATAATAACTAACTGAGGATTAAGGCTCAGTGATGTTACTTGTCTTGGACTGTAAATACAGCTTTGGTCACAGATGAAGAGCTGATAGAAATGCATCCCACTCAATTAAACACCATTCCATTATTCCAGCCAGTGACCTTAAAAACGCTAACTTCTCATCTTGTACATCAGTGCATGATTACTGGCACTTCAAACACCAGCCGAAACTCCATTACGGGCTCCAGACAACACTGAGCGTCGACATTAGTCAGAGACATGAACAGAAAGGGAGTCGAGAGTGACAAGATGCCAGATCACTTTCAATTAATAATTTGCTTGGACAGCCGTGCGGGACGCTCTCTGCGGAGTTCAAACCACAGCTGACACTGCAAAGATAGCGGAGGGGGACAAGGCCACATATCAAAATGTATCAAAGGAGAACAGCAGGAGATAATTGGCAGGGGACCGCGGTCAAATTGACAGCTTCCTTAAGTCTCAGATTAGGCTTTGCCTCTGTCGCGGCGGCGTACCGGAGAGACGAGAGACAACTGTTTTATCACGCTCCACCGGGAGGATGATCTGAGGGCCGCTTTGTCAAAGACGAACAAAATAACGTCTGCAACTTCTGGCTGAAACGCAGATCGAGGGAGGAGGGAAACAGACTGAGTTTGACCTGGAGTGCCACTAGCGTGATATTAGTGCCGTTCATGGACCTTATAGGGTCCGAGTTCCTGCGGTTCTGCTTGACATTTTCAGCCGGGTCCATTTCTGAGATGGGGTCAATCTACACTTCTGTCATGGCCGGGAAAGTGATGAACATTTCACTTCACACGATGCGGAAAACATGTATGGGGTTTTTACCAAGCTGGTGTCTTATAGTGTCACTTTACTATACTTTGAGTTTACTGACATGAACTGCATGGATTACTTACAAACTGTGGTCATGACAGGAAGAAAACTGCAGTCCAACTGCAGTAATGAAATCTTTTAGATTACATATCTTGAGTAGTGTATCCTGACTACTATTTGATTACTTTTAGATTACTTTTGGCCTAATTGCATAGATGTTAAGTGGATGATTTTCCACCATGTTAATGTCAAAAATATGTTCCATTCCTTGTTATCAACAATATCATCAGGTTTTATGAAGGAACTGCAACAGCTTTGGGAGTTGATGGAAAAGCTCATTAAATAAATCCTAAAAATGTTAACTTGAAGAGAAGAAGAAAAAAAATACATTTAAAATAAAAACGACACTTGAACACTAAATATATATATATATATATATATATATATATATATATATATATATATATATATATATATATATATATATATATATATATATATATATAAAATCTAATTACAAATACTGAATCTGATTATGTTTCAAAATTACATATAATCAGTTACTATCTAGCACTGGCACATAGCAACACCATTTGAAAAAAAAAAAAAAAAGTAAAAACTTAACTTAAACTTGCATGCTTATGGTTCGTCATGCAAATTATTTAGTAAACAAAGCCGTACTTAGATCTTCACACCCTCTACAATTTACTCAAGTAGCCCAGTGCAGAGGAGCATGTCCTACAAATATCCAAATATTCTCCAAACCTGCGCAAACATACCACACCCACCATAAAACATACAAACTTTTCCATGACAGGGTATTATATAGTAAAAAAAAAAAAAAAAAAAAAAAAAAAAAAAAAATATATATATATATATATATATATATATATATATATATATATATATATATATATATAATGTGACGAGTCAGCTGCCTCCTCCCTGATTATCACCGGCACCCCGTCCTAAATCGCCGCCCTTCACCAGGCTCCCGACTGGAGTGGGTGTGTGAGAGGAGGGGCGCTGGACGAGTCAGGCTGGCGGCGTGTGATGGGGCACACCTGAAGGAAGTGGAGCCTCATTACCGCCGCTGTTTAAAAGCCCAACGCGCCTCTCCTCAGGAGACCGGTCTCTTCCCCGTGCATGCACGCTGGTGTCCTCGTGGGTCCAGGAAGGGTGCGTTGAGGGACTCCCGCGCCACCAAGACGTGAGCTGCCGGACCCGCGATCCGGATGGGAACCGCACCCGTATACACGGCCGACGGGCCAGGATGCCGGGCCGTCCATCCCCTACCAGCGCCGCGGCCAACGAGAGAGACGCGGCCGCTAGGAGAAGCCGCCGCCCCTCGCGCCCCGGACCTAGGAGGGGGAGCGCGTGCGGCCGCCGGACTCCGCCCCTTGCCTGGACCCTTCCTCCATGAACACGGCCCGACCCACACAAACCCCGCAGCACAACGAGGACACCAGATTCCCTGTTATTTTGGACACTTTCCCCCTTTGGCCACTTTTATTCCCTGTTTGTTTTATGATTTCTGTTAATAAAAGCCTCTCCGAGGCCTGACGCCACGCCCACTGTGTCTGTCTTGTGCTCCTCCCGTGACACTGGTGGAGAATGCGGGCAGGCGGAGCCTAGACAGCGCAGTTGGGAAACGTCTGGTGACGTCACTCCCTCTCGCTTGCAAACGTTCGTTTGAACCCAGACTGGGACGGAGGAAAACTGGGGACAGCCTCCCAGCCACACAAGGGGTAAGTGACTTTTCCATTGTCATTTTACCCTGTGGTTGGTTGAGGCTGTCACTAAAACCCGGTTTCTCTGTCCCTGTTCTGGTGCGCTGCGAGAGGGAGGACCGCCCGGAGAGGAAGCCCCGCCCACTCCGACCGTTTGGAGCCTGGTTGAGGATGGTAGCACTCCCGTGTGGGCGGCGCCCTGATGACGGGGATGTCGCTTGGGAGGGGGAATGTGACGAGTCAGCTGCCTCCTCCCTGATTATCACCGGCACCCCGTCCTAAATCGCCGCCCTTCACCAGGCTCCCGACTGGAGTGGGTGTGTGAGAGGAGGGGCGCTGGACGAGTCAGGGCTGGCGGCGTGTGATGGGGCACACCTGAAGGAAGTGGAGCCTCATTACCGCCGCTGTTTAAAAGCCCAACGCGCCTCTCCTCAGGAGACCGGTCTCTTCCCCGTGCATGCACGCTGGTGTCCTCGTGGGTCCAGGAAGGGTGCGTTGAGGGACTCCCGCGCCACCAAGACGTGAGCTGCCGGACCCGCGATCCGGATGGGAACCGCACCCGTATACACGGCCGACGGGCCAGGATGCCGGGCCGTCCATCCCCTACCAGCGCCGCGGCCAACGAGAGAGACGCGGCCGCTAGGAGAAGCCGCCGCCCCTCGCGCCCCGGACCTAGGAGGGGAGCGCGTGCGGCCGCCGGACTCCGCCCCTTGCCTGGACCCTTCCTCCATGAACACGGCCCGACCCACACAAACCCCGCAGCACAACGAGGACACCAGATTCCCTGTTATTTTGGACACTTTCCCCCTTTGGCCACTTTTATTCCCTGTTTGTTTTATGATTTCTGTTAATAAAAGCCTCTCCGAGGCCTGACGCCACGCCCACTGTGTCTGTCTTGTGCTCCTCCCGTGACAATATATATATATATATATATATATACATATATATATTCAATGCAACACAATAATAAAATAAAAGCTAAAATGGTATATTATACTACAATGCAATTAAATAAACAGAAATTAAGTTAAAAAAAGTCTAAATAATTACGGAAAACTAACCTGGTGCAATGCAATAAAATGCAAAAAAAGAAAAAAAGAAAAATTGCAATTTACTACAATGAATAAAAACAAATGACTCAATAACTACCTTAAAATATTCATTACAAACAAATAATAATTTTAGTAGTCATCAAGCTCTTTGCATATGGTAGTATAGTCTGACCTTGCTGTTGAAGCCTCAGGCAGTCTTAGGGCCCGGGTAGATGCCAGTAATCCTGCACTGTCTTTTGGAAAAGAAGGATACTATAACCCTTATAGGACAGCTGGAAGCTTGTTATATCAGTTTGCTGGTCTGCATAATTACACGAGGCAATTGTGGCTTATGGACTGGTTAAAAACCTTTCCATATCTTGGCACTGTAGGTTATGCCAACGGTTCCCAGGGTCATATGCTTTATTAACAGAATACTGCACACAACTATGAATAGAATCATGCCGTTGCATTTGGATATGAAAAATCCCATAATCTATGTAAATGCAGTATAGTACCTACAACATTATATTTACTGGGAACCCCACGCCTACATTTCTTCAGCAAGAAGTGGTTTTATTGCAATACAAACATCATTGCATCTTTTTAATCAGTTGCATGCATTTGTTTTGATCTCAAGCAGTTGACTTAATGCCAGACATCTTCACAGAGAAAATGTACTTTCTGACAAGAGCTCTGTGGTATTTATCCATGTTTTTTTAATTAAAGGAGTCAGTCACACAGGACACAGTCTTGCATTTAAAAACAGCTAGACGGACCGCAACGGAACAGAACACAGGGTCTCAATACATGATTTTAAAAGTTTAACTACTTTTAGTTTGACAGCATCTTAAAAAAAGAGCCTCATGACATGAGACTCTGAGGTAGCAGCAAAGCGTGGCACGCAACCAAATAAGTTCATATGATGTGCATATGCACAGACTATTAAAAACAGTGTAACCTGAATGCATGAACATGCCCTGCATGGACCACTGCTTGCTTATGTTTTAGACAGTTCAAAAGTCTGGACTCAGTAAGATTTTTTAAATGTTTTTTAACAAAGTATCTTATAATCACCAAGCGCAAATGCAATCACCTGCACTTATCAAAAATACAGTGAAATTCTGAAATATTATTACAATTTAAAAGCACTGTTTTCTTTTTGAGTATATTTTAAAATGTAATTTATTCCTGTGATGCAAAGCTGAATTTGTAGCAATATTACTCAGTGTCACAAGATCCTTCCGAAGTACTTCTAATATTATTTGCTGCTTAAGAAACATTTCAGATTATTATCAATGTTGAGAACAATTGTGTTGCTAAATAATATGTTTTACATTTTTTTTTTTTTTTCAATTGAATGGCTTTCATTTGAAAAATTAATCTTTTAACATCACAAATATCTGAAAGGCACATTTGAGCAATTTAATGCATGGAATAAATATATTGTCTTAAAAAAATAAACACAAACAAACAAAATAAATAACCAATCACTCTAATATGCATATTTACTGCTCAACAACCTGTTGCACTGCTTCAAATTTCAAAAAGTTTATAAGAGCAGCATTTATTTAAAGTATAAATCTTTTGTGTAAAATTAGAAATGTCTTTATACTGAGACTTGTAATTAATTTAATGCATCCTTGCTGAATAAAACTATTAATTTATTACTGACCCCAAACTTTTTAATGGCAATGCGAAGGGTATTTTGCATATTTTGTTCCTTTTTAATTTGACCTCTGTTGACCCCTCGGTTGCCAAATCCTCAATAATGAGTGCAACCGCATATGCAGGTTTATTTCAAATAAGTGTGCAAAATCCTAAAGTCTTGACTGCTGGGCTTATATTGCGCTTTGGAAATGTTCTGCATTAATGCTGCTGCAGGTTCTGCTCTCCACCTCACATTTTCATATGCCATGCTGTTGTTTCCCTTTACCCCGGGCTAAAGCTGCAGCCCTCTGCCATACCTGTCCTACCTGATGTGAATTTCTTATTCTACCAGAAGCCTCATAAACACTGAATGTTTGCCACCACTATTGGAAAAAAAGAAGATGTTTACTGAAATGGGCTGCAGTGAGAAGCGTAACACAGCAGAGACCTGTGGTGCTGAGGCCGTAGCACACTGAGATGTGAAGCATCCATTTTACTGATGGAGGATTTTATAACACACGCTGACCTTCATATCATCGGAGGGCCGCGTGGCTGGAGTAATGGATTAGAGTGAGATATGTCACTCTGCCCTTCAGATCAGCTGTGTCACACTATCACTCATATTTTGCTTTCTTGCATTGATGCACATTGCTAAAACATGCAATTGAATTGCACGTTAAAATATGATTTACCATTCCGACAGTTCGCAATAAAAGACTTCAGCAGCTTTTAGTCGATGCTATATCTTAAAATATTCAGCTAGTTTAGTCCTAAAAAGATTTTTGTTGAAAATCCTTTACATATATAGATTTTTATTTATTTATTTATTTTGTTTATTTATTTATTTATTTTTATTTATTTTTTTTGTAAATTAAATACAATTTTTATTTTATTTTTTTTTTCTGGAAAGTTTTTATACCCTGTGTGAGCAAAGTCAGTAAAATTTAGTCCAATTTAAACATTAACTAGCATGTTCAAAAAGAAAATCTTTTCTAGGTCAAAATGTCCAGAACACAACATCAGAATCAGAATCACGTTTATTGCCAAGGTACTTATGTATACATGTACAAGGAATTTGTCTGGGTAAATAAATTGGTGCTTGTCAAAGACAAAAGAAAAACAAGAATAAATAATAGAACAATGAGATAAGGGATTTTAGTAAAAGCTATACAATAAGAGCAGAGAGAGAGGGTGAAAAAAGCAGGAGGATAAAAATATAAAATACAAATTAAAAATGAACATTAACTCTACATTTGTGCAGAATATGTAAAGTGGGGGAGTGCAAATGTTCACAGTTGAAACTTGAATTGTACATTACTAAACATTGTGCAAAATGTGTAGCGAGGAGCTAGTAAATGAGGGTTAATGAGAAACTTGGAAGAGCAAACAGCTTTTTAGTCTTATATACTTTTTACCTCATTAGACTGAAACATGCATGTTTTAAATGGCACAAAATTATTAACTGTAGTAAAGACATCTTAGAAAGATATTTCATGCATTTTCCCCAACTCTTTGCATGGTAAGAAAATCAGAAATGTTAAAATTTAAAACGACCCATTTTCTATTTTTGAACAGCAGAAGCGCTGTAAAAGCCAACGATGCATGACGGGCTGCTGTACCGTCTGCATAATTTGCAACTCTAATTGAAATGATTTCAAAATGAATTTCACAGTCGGGAGAATGGACAACACTCGTTTCTGGAACATTACCTCTCGGGATGCATGTTCCTCCTACGGACACGCTGCATTGGGAGACGTTCAAATACAAACACATGCACGGTTACATCATGAAACGCTCAGAATCCACCTACTCAAGAACACACACCCCTCCACCTCCTTGCTCCGGCAGGGATTTGCCCAAGGCCAAGCGTCTACTAAGAGCCGTAATCAGTTAAGTTAGTGCGCCGTTGTGAACGCTGCAGCACATCTGACATGACAGCGCTCGGGACCGGTCATAAATCAAGCCGTTCTTTTGCCCAAAGCTCAAGTGGCTCCAGTGAAGATTCTGCATGTGTACATCAACCTGCATTAGAGGTGAAGCGCTCAGAGTGCGATACCCCAGAGAACCTCTGCTGAAACTTCTCGTTATGTTTCGGGAGCTAAAAGCTGCCGCTTCTCGACGCCCTGAGCCTGGTGTCACATCCAGACACACAGCCCTCCAGGGCTGCAATGAAATGCACGGATTGTGACTGACAAATCCAACACACCAAGACTTCACAAGATGTTTTACAGCCTTAGCTGCAGTACAATATTATTATTCTACGTGATGGCATTGCGGTTGGTCAAGTGTTCTTGCAATGCACGTCAAAGCACATCACCGGTTTGTCAATGGCAATGCACATCAACCTAAACTTTGCTGCATAACTTATCCTTGGGATAAGTTATAAAGGAAATATCGGTTGCACTTTATTTTACAGTACATGTACTAACATGTACTTATAGTGAACTTACAGTGTATTTATCTAAGAAAGTTCTGGTAATACAAGGTAACTACATGGGGTAGGGTTAGGTTTAGGGGTAGATTCGGGGTTAGTACCTAGTTATTACATAGTTATTGTAATTACTATAATAAGTACATAGTATGTACATGGGGAACAGGACTGTAAAATAAAGTGCTACCGAAATATTTCACCCAGAAATGAAAATTCTGTCATTTACGTACCCTTGTGTTGTTTTACTCCTGTTTTCTTTCTTCCCACAAAATACACTTTGCAAAGATTTTAAGCTTTGATGCAGAATATAAGTGAAAGTGATTTCAACTGGTTTTCGTTTTCCTCACACAATTCTATTATATGAGCTGAAATTCAGTGCACAAGTCATGTGAACTACAGAAATGTTGCTTTTTTGGTCCTTTTTGAGATTATATAATATAATTAGCAAATTTATTCTTTGACTGTTTTAAAGTTATATTTTACGATTAAGATACAGTTCACTGTTCTTTATCATTTATTTATTATTCTTTAGAATTATTTCAATTAATATTATGTTTTTAACCTTGTCGAGCAAAAGCACATAAAAACTTTTAAAAAGTCTTTCTTTCTTTCTTTCTTTCTTTCTTTCTTTCTTTCTTTCTTTCTTTCTTTCTTTCTTTCTTTCTTTCTTTCTTCAGTTAAACACATAATAAGAAGTTGCTGAGCTCTGATGTAAATTATAGCTTGAATTAAGTTCTTTTCTTCACCTAAATCTATCATATGACTTGAAACATGTCATTCAGCTTTTTTGTTCTTGTGCTTTGCAAAAATAGCACTTTCCTCTTTCATTGCATCGCAAAACAATTCTGAACATTGCTTATAATATGTCTTTTGTGTTTCACAGAATAAAGACTTGCAATGATATGAGAGTGAGTAAATGATGCCAGAACGCTCATTTTTGGGTGAACTATCTCTTTAACGAGCAGTCAGTCGTGTGAGTCATGTCAACGTTGTGACAAATGACCACTAAACATCTGGAATTGCAAATCCCCACATGTACCTGAACTGAAATACTACCTGCAGTCATGCATATCAGTGTCAGATGTGTCCGCTGGCGTGGGAAACGAAGGACAGGTGTTTGGAGAAACAGGGAAAGAGAGAGAGAGAGACAGAGCGAGAGACAGACAGACAGTAGTGGGGATTTGGTTTGGGGAAATCAAAGTTCTCCCCGATGAATTTGTAATTTTCTAGAGAATAAATTATTCATACATTGTGATTGAAACAATTACATCCAAATCAGAGCCTGCAGGAGCAGAATTACACTGTCAAAAATGGGATTGAGAGATGGGGGAGAGGCGGAGGATTTGTTATGTAAGAAATTACATAAGATGACATCAGAAGAGGACAGGGCTGAAAACACAGAAATGGCAGAAAGAAGGTGTAGGTGAGTACAGATACAGAAAGTCTGCACTGCAGCAGAAAACAGTTTTTTTTCTCTGAAGAGTTTGAAAACATTCTGCAGTAAAGAGTACTAAACCTTAAACCCAACCAAAATAAGCTCCAACACGACTCACAAGTTCAGGGGCAAAAGAGTGTAGGAACAAGCCAAAAAAGTGACAAAATCCACATTATAAGTCTCATCAACCTATTCACGAGTAGCTGCCACGGATATATGAAATACAGTATTTAACAGCGTGAAAACTACATTAAACCTGACTGTCTGTTTAATAAACAGACCTAAAACTCTTCCAACAACAGTGACAACATTTCCTCATAATTTTGACAAAGAAAGAAAGAAAGAAAGAATTTGAGATTTTACAATATATCGGTTATCTTCCAGAAAGAAAGAAATATTTATAAAGTCAAAAATTTTGATTTTACATAATAGATGGATTAACTTCTAGTAAGATACAGTCACTGTTCTTTAATTGTTATTAACAACAAAAACAACAATAATAATAATAACAGATACCATTTTTTAACCTTGTGGGGCAAAGGCACAGACAGACATCAAGATAATATTTATTCTTTTTTATCCTGTTTAATTAAAGAGAGTGATTAAGATTCTACTAAGACAAATCACTGTTCTTAAATTAACAATAATAATTATACTTCTACATTATTTGAATTATTTTTTTTTTCTTCTTCAGTTTTTAACCTTGTTGGGACAAACATACACACTGACTTAAAAAAAGACAATATCTTCTATATTTATTTATTTTACATTTATGTTTTATTTGGGTGTGTTTTTGATTTAGCATTTACAATTAAGCACCTTGAAAATGTGACAGGGACTTTTAATTTGTCAAGTAGTTGTGATCACAAGAAAATGATTTCATGTTATGTTGATGAGAATAAGAATATTAAAACTTAAATTTGATCACAATAAAACAAGAAAATAAAATGATAATCAGCAACATCTTAAGACTTTTATAGTTACTGTACATCTGTATAATCTTAAAAGTGCTGTATGTAGGGTTGACACCAATGGCGGTCCAGAGTCAAAATATTGTAAACAGGATTTTTTATCCTGGCCCCTCCTCCTCAGACTTGATGCACATGCAGGTTGCCAGATTGACGACCCCAACAAGAACGAGCGCACTTGACAATGAATGAAATGTAATACGCTGTGTTTTTCACCAGCTGGCAATCTGGAGGGCCGAAATACAATTTGGTAAACTGGCATTGGGCTGGTTTCACAAACCAAAACAGAGACCGACATTCTGGCCCAGAACGCACATTTTTCAGAGAAGAATAACTGACTGTAGCATTGTTTTTCAGATATACAAAAATTAGCATGTTTCTTAAATATCTGCACACATATTATTGTATTTTTATGCTTTAGTAGAGTCTTATGATTTAATAAAATAATGCTTCAAACAATATCAGTTTCTTTTTTAAAGACAGTGGTTGCTAATGCCAAGTTAGCAACATTTCTATGGTAACTATGGAATATCGGTGGAATCTGTGGTTACCATATTACATTTTCGGAAGGTCCTGGAAGTTTCGAATGGCTTGTTTATTTCAGACTGTTTTACGTGTGACTTTGTGCAGACTGCTATCCTCGCTGGCTGCTGTAATCTGAGAAATCTCCTCAGAGAGCAACTTTGCTGTTGTTTTCCGCTAGTTATCTTCTAAGCTCCGCGGTAGCCGAGACGGGAGACTTGGCTTTGATAGGGTGTTTGTCTACAGCGTACCTGGCTGCTGGCTAACTCCCGCTATTACTATGAGTCCTACAGCATCCTGTGCCAATATCCATAGGAACAGGAGGCTCTGGTTCTTCTTCGATCGTCTAACGGGTGTCTAGCTGTCGGTTCACCATCTGTTTACACTCGGAATCTTCGACTGATCTGGATGGGAAAAGGTGACTCAGTCTAGCATAGAAGCTAGTAGACTGCTTCATCTCTGTGATCTCTCCTCTCCCAAACAGACTTCAGAGATTAAAAAAACACACTGCTGACATGCAGTATAGCGGTTTTCAGGGCTAAAGTCCTAAAACTTGAAGAAAGGCCATTTCAAAAGTTTTAGAAAAATAGAACATAAACACAGTGTTTTATCAAAAATATATAAAGTTTCACTGAAAAAATAATAATAATAATAATAATAATAATTATATATATATATATATATATATATATATATTAGGGGTGTAACGATACGCATATTCATATTGAACCATTCGGTACGAGGCTTTCGGTTCGGTATGCGGTACGCATTATGTACCGAACAGTTCGTTGGACTAATTAATTATATTTTGAAAATAAATAAAAAATTGTGAAATATAATGATATGCGTTCAACAAGGTAGCCCAATAACCCAAACGACGTAACAGGCAACGCCCCTGACACCCCCGAAGGAAAAAAACACCAACTTATATGTTTATGTTAGGCTACTCAGTCAGGCGCTCGCTCACTCAGTACGCGCGGAAATAGTTGCTCGTTGTAAAATAGCCAATGCGTTTAACAGACCAGAAATAGAAGATCCTCCGATAACCAACAGGTCTGGTGTTTGGGTGCACTTTACCAATCGATCGGGGCATCCAAACAAGCACGGAAATCAAAATGGACTAGTACTGTACTGTGTCGGAATTTCCTAAGCAGTACAATACAATTAACAGGCCTGCACGTTATTAGATAGAAGAACTGTTATAAATAGAACGTATGCACGGGCAGTTTTGAAAACTCCACCTACTTTGCTCTTGGCATAGTGCAGCGCAAATCGCGTTGTATTTGAAGGGCAACGCTGAGCCCAGGGTCCAGCGCAGCGCGTACCGCGTCCTGTGTGAAAGACCCTTTAGCCATTTTGCAACGAGCCTTCAGCGCGTACTGAGTGAGCGAGCGCCTTATTCTGTATTGGAAAACACAGGTTTTAAGAACATGCTTAATGTAATTAAGCCCCGTTAGCCTACAATATTCCTTCACGAGCCCATTTCAGCAAGACCGTAATTCCTGCTTTGTTCCAAAAGCCCTTTAGAGAACCAACTGAGTAAAAACACACTCAATATAAAGAGTTATAGAGTTCCATATAAAAAGTTACATCTTTGTATTTGTTCATAACTACTACAACAATATAACATTTAAAAAATATATATATATATATAAGGAGCTGTTTTTGTTTTATACAGTATGCTGCTAAGAAAACACCATAGAAGATGGGTAAAGAATAGCTCCATCACTGTTCAATGTAAAAAAAAAAAAAAAAAAAAAAAAAAACATACTTTGTTAGTTTTAATAAATAAAACATTTTTAAAAATTGAATAAATTTATCTGCCAATTTTTTCTTTTTGCTGTATCTAAAACGTAACGAACCGTACCGAACCGAACCGAACCGAGACACCAGTGAATCGTATAGAACCAAACCATGAATTTTATGAACCGTTACACCCCTAATATATATATATATATATATATATATATATATATATATATATATATATATATAGAACAATTAGAGTATGTACAGAGTACTCTGATTATTAGGGCCAAGCAATAATAAAAATCAAATTAACCATTTGAGATTAAATCATACAATTTTGAGAATAAAGTCCTACATTTTTAAGAAAACCTAATTGAATTTCAAAAAAAAAAAAAAAAAAAAACTTGTTAAATTATGAGAAAAAATTTGTCAAATTTTTATAAAAAGTTGTATTAAAATGCGAACCAGGCTCTAGGGAGAGCTCTGTTGTCCCGATAAGGTAGCATCTAAGCTATTTAATAATTTAGTAAATAAAATTATTTACACTGTTATTATTTTTTTTTCTCAAAATTGTTTAATTCTAATCTAAATTAACTCTAATTTAGTAATTTTTATTTAAGTCTAAGTTAAGTAATTTTAATTATTCTAATAAAATAATAATTTTAATAAAAATGTTTTTAAGATTTCATTTTTTATTTCTGTATTTTTTTATGGTTTTAGATTAAGTTTTAACTAGGGATGCACCAATGTTTCTGCTGCCAATATTTATCGGCAGATTTATTTTATTTTTTTAAAGCCATCTGCAAATTGGAAATAGCATGTAAAGGGCAAATACTGATGATTTATTAATTAACTGCATAGAGACAATGAGTTGCATGTCTGTTGCATAATCCAACATTTTTCTCTGGGCAAAATAATTAAATACTTGCCAAAACAAAATAAAATCTGTACAAAATATAGTTTGTCAGACAGCATAGTACGGCCATATACAAACGTGATGCTGATGCATCCAACGAGTAAAATGCCTGCGCTAAGTTGTAAATTTGATTTGCAAAAGCTTTACAGTTTTGAATGATGTTTTGCTGCTATCTGAATGACCAACCAGCATTGGTATGACGATAAATTCCCCTTAACAGTTGGGAAAACAATGCAGTGATCATGTCTGTGTCTGACACGCACATTCAACGAATTTTTGCCTATTCGACATGACTAAGACTCTCTTCATGGTTTTTCTTTTTGAGTAAATTAAACGCTGTTCTTTATTATTGCTGGCAAAGAAAAAGTTTAAAAAACAACGCTATTAACTGGTATGTTTTCTACTCAAACTGGTTTCACAGAGGAACGCAGGAACATAAACGTTCAAATACCGATTCTGCTCGGAGTGAACCAATGTTGGTTTTTCTTCTTCTCTTTTTTAAGCCCTGCTTTATGCAATGGACAAATGTGGGTATCGGAACAAACAGTTGTTTGTTAAATTCAGTATCGTATCAGCTAAATAATTTCCTATCTGTGCATCCCTAGTTTTAACCAAAGGGCAGTTTCTACACTCAAAAAAATAATAATGCTGGGTTATTATTATTTTTTTTTGTTTAGCAATTGATGGGTTCATCCTCATTTTATGGGGTTGTTTTTCATATTTTTACCCAGGTGCTGGGTAGTTTTTCTGGAAATACACAGTTCTGGCATGAAGTTTTGATTGGTCACCATTGGCACATAATGCAACAAAGATTGCAAAAGTCAGCATATTTTCTAAAAGACCTACCAATCTCTGTGTGCCATCTTTCTGAAGTAATTTTTTAACCCCCTTTAACTTGCTTCTGAAAAATTGCCATTTTTACCCTCAAAATAAAGGATTACTCAGTAAGTATTCATCCACTACATGTAATATTTTGCCTTTGCTGCGCAGTATTTCTCTCAGATGTCTTTTTCCCAGACTCCCACCCCTGTTTTTCAAGCTCTCACTGTTTACATCTCACTCTTAAATATTTCAATCCAAATGCCACAAAATCCTGAATCATACATGAAGCTTTGGAGCTGACCGTTATAAAATATTACACGTCCCTAAATCACTCGGGCACAAGCTCACCATCTGACCATCTGATATGAAATCACATGTACTGTAATTTTATTTTTCGTGTCGAATATACAACTTCACTCCAGTTTCCACCTTTAAAGGTTTATTCTTGAAACGGCTTTTGGAGCTGGATTATGAGTCCATTATAAAGGGTTGCAAAGTATGACGACAGTTTGATTACTCCGAATCTGGCTTTGATCGAACATCTGCGCTGCTGGGAAGTAAATAAGAAAACACACACACACACATATGCATTTATCAGACCGGTGGTATTGTAGGCCGCACATATCATCGCTATCGCCTTCGCATGCTTTGATTAGCACTTAATGACACTCCGCAAAACTGAGCAAAGATTACACAGACCATTTAGCCCATAGCTGACGTCTAATGAATGATTTCTGAATGACTGTCGAGTAGCTTTAATAAGTCAGCGTGATATATTAGCGGTGCGCGTGCACACAAAATACAACCGTGGCCTTAACAAGCTCAAGATGAGAAGACTTGATGGGAAAAGCGCGTCAGAATAATCGATGACTCTTTTCCTCTGAGAAAACAAATTACCCTGCGCTGTTTCTTTGGCTGATTAAACACCATCCCGGATGTTATTTTTCTTCTTTCGTTCCCTCTCCAGTGGTCATAAATAGCATTTATAAGAGATTTCTCTCGTCCGTTGCATGTTTCCAGGTGCTTGTTTCCCTATAAAAGTGCTCGAATCGTGACCGGTAACCCTCGGCCGTGCTCAATGTCATTAAGAGCTGACCTTTGAGGGCGAACAACAAACATAAAACATGAGTTAGAGAGCATGTCACATCTTTAATCATATCTTAAATGAATTTCAGCTGGGGATTTATGTGACAGAAGCTTTATGGGGTTTTAAATTCATTTTAAGAGGATACATCTGAATTTGTAAAAGCGGGATTTGTCAAGGGCTTTACAAACTCGTAAAAAAAGCTTAAAAATGCTGTAAGTGGTAAATTTTGGACGTTAAATAACCCAGTGCCTCTGAGGATGGCCGCTTTAAAAGACCGCCTCAGAATTTAAATGAGATTTATAATGTCTCAGCCAGTGTATAAAGCTTTAGTGGGATCCTTGAGATTAGTTTAAAAGGCAACAGAATTAAGATGTTAAACACAAGCTAGATTTTTGCATCTTATGAGGAAAACATGTCTGACTGAACTCATAAAGTTGCACACCGAAGGCATTTTTTGTATTTAATGGCATAAATGCTGCTGCATGAATTACAGCTATGTGTCAATAGCAATAGTGATACCACAAGGGGTTATTATCGGTAACTAAAACTATCACACATTTGTGTTCATTGAAATAAAGCTAAAATAAAAATACAGGTAATAATGATAATATAAATTTTATTTATAACAATAATAATAGAAACACCAGATGAAAAAACCTTTATGCAAAAATAAAAAAAATGTTGCCTATTTAAAATATAATATAAGTTTAAGTTAAAGCACTAAAATTACTAGCTGGAAATTAATAAAAAATAAAACTAACCTAAATCTAAAACAGAAATAATAATAAAATAAAATAAAATAAAACCTAAACAGTTGATGTTTATAAATAAATAAATAAATAAATTGATTAATACAAAATACTAAAACTGAACTAAAATAAAAATAAATTAAATAAAAATTTTAAAAATGCTAAAAACTGAAATAAAGGGGAAACCCAAAATAATTATATTTATAAAAAAAAGCATAACATGACAAAAAGCACATAAAAAAAGTTACTAAAAAACCTTAAAAATGAAATAAAACTAAAAATGAAATAAAAATACATTAAATATAAAAAGTTATTAAGAAGAATAATAATTACAAACTTTACTAAATATATTTAGGCTTACAATATTGTTTTAATTATATATTAAAAAGAAAAATTGCAAAAGAGGACTTAAAATTACTAAAATAAATTACTAATACACATAAATATATATTAAATGTACTTAAATAGACAACAATGTAAATACATGTAGAATAATAACAATACAAAAACACCAGTAATACAAGAAGAAGAAGAAAAAATATCCAAAGAAGCTTGGCTGACATCCTAAAAATGAAAGTGAATGAATCTCAACAGACTCGAATGTAATTCCTACCATATAACATGAATAAATTCTTATAAAAAGGTAATATAAGGAACACTTATGTAAGTCATTACAGCAGCAAGGACTACGAGAGCCACCCACTTCTCGCCAGCAGCTTCTGATTCATATTTACACAATATTTACTGATGGATTACATTAATTCTCTGATTATGAAAAGTCATACAGTGGACCGAGTTTCATTTCCATACGCATTAACTGCTGAGTGGCGTCTGATTAAATTACAGAACGTAAAAGCGCTTCGACACTTTCCAGGTCTATAAACGGTCTAATAATGCTCTTAAACAGCTAATGCATTAACCCAATCCTGCCCCGGAAAGGCAAAGAGACAGAAAACCCCTCACATCTTGACCCGGCCACAGAAAAGAAAGGGCAATGAAGTTATTTGCGTAAAATGAACGCTCTGTTTGCCCTTGCCACGGGTCTGCAGCATGGGACACGGGAAATAATCTAACAGTCCTAAATAACACACAAAGCCCTCCAAATGAAGCAGGAGGTGAAATTGATTGTGTGCTCGGGGCATCTCCCGCCGGACCACACCGCAGAGCAGCTTTTTCCAGCTAGTCTGAGAAACAGAGCTCAGGAAAACACCCATTTCATGATAATAACAGTGGCGTGTCAAGTTCTGCATGGAAATACAAGTGATTCTGCTTTATTTCACCATGTACAATGGAAGAGACAAGGTAATACTATGGTATCTCTGAATTGCATTATACTGCTGTGAATAACAGTAATCAGAAAGTGCCATAGAGATGCAGGTAAAGGTTCATGGGAAATATCCTGACAAATAATGCATCACCTCCAAAGTGCTCCGAAAGGACTTTAAACTATTGCACATGAATTTCAGCGCCAGGGTCACATTATGAATTTGATATACTTTGCTTATTTAAGTTATATAGTAGGCCTAAGTAAACTAAGCATCATATGTACCCCCTTTTCATTTAGATTTAATAAAATAACTAAAACGAAAATAAAACTTAATCAAAGCTATACAGACATTTTTAAAAGACTACTAAAAGTGAATTAAAATCTAATACAAATGACAAAAAACACGATACAATTACTAAAACTTTACTATTAAAATAAAGCAGAAAATCTTAAATTGTATATATTATATGTAAATGTGTATTAGTTGCACCTCGGGTTCGATCATTGAATATTTTTTTACGGTTTATGAGTTGAGTTATACAGTTTTCTTTGGAGATTTAAGTTTTGGATCAGTGTCTGGGCTCTTTAAAGCACCAGAAAACTTTCTGATGAAATAGAGAATAAAAAGTGAATGAAGGCTTTACTTTTAACCCCAAATTGCACAGACGTCCAATAACATACTGTACTTTAATTCGTAAGTGGACAAAAGTAAATGTATTGTATTCTAATCATGATGGTTATTTATTTTCATGTTTCATGTTTCAGTCTAAATTGGAATATTAATACCCCATCACCAATATGTGGGTCAAAAAAGCTTTATCATCTGTTATCCATATATCTAATTACATATAAGCACTGTTAAATATGTTCATGCTCAGATTTAGTAAGAAAATAAATATCAAGCTGTCATTTCACAGATGCTTTCACACCAAGCCATTTATAGTAAACATATTACAGTGACAGTGACCCGAGGTTAGGCACATGCACACACACACACACACACACACACACACACACGGTCAGACCAGTCAGGGTTGTGCTGGTTTAGCGGATGCGTTCTCAGTGGGATTGTGTTGGAGATCTCAGTGAGGCTGAGCGTTCATGTCTCTGGCTGTTTGAAAACACTTGAAGCAGACATGCACTGTGACCCTCTGGATGTGGTGATGCCCTTGGGCACGTGCCCAAATGACCATATGGTCAGCTGTTTTCAACAACGCAAGAAAGCCTGATTCACACAACGCAGCTAAAATATTATTTAAATGTGTTTTCACTGATAAAACAAGACATTTTATAAAGAATATGAATCTAATTGTCTCCAACACACTGGTACTTTAGTATCCTTGAGATACTATTCTGGGTTATATTTTATATATACATATATACTGTATATATTCAGTCTTTGTGTTTGTTTTATTTGTCTGGATTGTCTGGATTGTTTATTAATTTCTATTTCAGCTCAAGTTATTTTAGCACATGAAGTTCCACTAAATATAAAAGATAACTGTTTTTTTATTTATTTTATCTTAGGAAAAGTTTCAGGGTTTTTTATATTTTATTTTATGTCATTTCAAGTTAAAAAAGTTTTTTGTAATGGTTTTAATTAATGCATTTACTTTTTCTTCTTTTTTTACTAAAATGGGCAAAAGAATGGGAAATTACTAAGAATAATTCCTATGAAGACGTTATTATTATTAATAAAGCTCAATAATAAAAATTTAAAACTAAAAATCATAAACTTATTTTATGATACTATCGATACTATTAGAGATAAAATTGCAACCATTCAGCCGTCAGCTACAGTTTCACATCAGACAGTGCACTATAGACCCCCTGAGGAACAGTTCCACTCATTCTCTACTATAGGAGAGGAAGAATTGTATAAACTTGTTAAATCATCTAAACTTACAACATGTATGTTAGACCCTATACCATCTAAGCTCTTAAAAGAGGTGCTTCCAGAAGTCATAGGTCCTCTTCTGACTATTATTAATTCCTCATTGTCATTAGGATATGTCCCCAAAACCTTCAAACTGGCTGTTATTAAGCCTCTCATAAAAAAGCCACAACTTGACCCCAGAGAACTAGTTAATTATAGACCAATCTCGAATCTCCCTTTTCTGTCCAAGATACTAGAAAAGGTGGTATCCTCACAATTATATTCCTTCTTAGAGAAAAATGGTATATGTGAGGATTTCCAGTCAGGATTTAGACCGTATCATAGTACTGAAACTGCTCTCCTTAGAGTTACAAATGATCTGCTCTTATCATCTGATCGTGGGTGTATCTCTCTATTAGTTTTATTGGATCTTAGTGCTGCGTTTGACACAATTGACCACAACATTCTTTTGCATAGACTTGAACACTTTGTTGGCATCAGTGGAAGTGCATTAGCATGGTTTAAATCGTACTTATATGACCGCCATCAGTTCGTAGCAGTGAATGAAGATGTATCATATCGATCACAAGTGCAGTATGGAGTACCTCAAGGCTCAGTTCTAGGGCCGCTACTCTTCACGCTTTATATGTTACCCTTGGGAGATATCATCAGGAAACATGGTGTTAGCTTTCACTGTTATGCTGATGATACGCAGCTCTATATTTCCTCGCAGCCCGGTGAAACACACCAATTTGAAAAACTAATGGAATGCATAGTCGATATAAAAAATTGGATGACGAGTAATTTCTTACTGCTAAATTCAGAAAAAACAGAGGTGTTAATCATAGGGCCTAAAAACTCTACTTGTAATAACCTAGAACACTGTCTAAGACTTGATGGTTGCTCTGTCAATTCTTCGTCATCAGTTAGGAACCTAGGTGTGCTACTTGATCGCAATCTTTCCTTAGAAAGCCACGTTTATAGCATTTGTAAAACTGCATTTTTCCATCTCAAAAATATATCTAAATTACGGCCTATGCTCTCAATGTCAAATGCAGAAATGTTAATCCATGCATTTATGACTTCAAGGTTAGACTACTGTAATGCTTTATTGGGTGGTTGTTCTGCACGCTTGGTAAACAAACTACAGCTAGTCCAAAATGCAGCAGCAAGAGTTCTTACTAGAACCAGGAAGTATGACCATATTAGCCCGGTCCTGTCCACACAGCACTGGCTCCCTATCAAACATCGTATAGATTTTAAAATATTGCTTATTACTTATAAAGCCCTGAATGGTTTAGCACCTCAGTATTTGAATGAGCTCCTTTTACATTATACTCCTCTACGTCCGCTACGTTCTCAAAACTCAGGCAATTTGATAATACCTAGAATATCAAAATCAACTGCGGGCGGCAGATCCTTTTCCTATTTGGCGCCTAAACTCTGGAATAACCTACCTAACATTGTTCGGGAGGCAGACACACTCTTGCAGTTTAAATCTAGATTAAAGACCCATCTCTTTAACCTGGCATACACATAACATACTAATATGCTTTTAATATCCAAATCCGTTAAAGGATTTTTAGGCTGCATTAATTAGGTAAACTGGAACCGGAACACTTCACATAACACCGTACTTTCTACATCATTAGAAGAATGGCATCTACGCTAATATTTGTCTGTTTCTCTCTTGTTCCGAGGTCACCGTGGCCACCAGATCCAGTCTGTGTCCAGATCAGAGGGTCACTGCAGTCACCCGGATCCAGTACGTATCCAGACCAGATGGTGGATCAGCACCTAGAAAGGACCTCTACTGCCCTGAAAGACAGCGGAGACCAGGACAACTAGAGCCCCAGATACAGATCCCCTGTAAAGACCTTGTCTCAGAGGAACACCAGGACAAGACCACAGGAAACAGATGATTCTTCTGCACAATCTGACTTTGCTGCAGCCTGGAATTGAACTACTGGTTTCGTCTGGTCAGAGGAGAACTGGCCCCCCCAACTGAGCCTGGTTTCTCCCAAGGTTTTTTTCTCCATTCTGTCACCGATGGAGTTTCGGTTCCTTGCCGCTGTCGCCTCTGGCTTGCTTAGTTGGGGTCACTTCATCTACAGCGATATCGTTGACTTGATTGCAAATTAAAACAGACACTATTTCAACTGAACAGAGATGACATCAATGAATTCAATGATGAACTGCCTTTAACTATCATTTTGCATTATTGAGACACTGTTTTCCAAATGAATGTTGTTCAGTGCTTTGGCGCAATGTATTTTGTTTAAAGCACTATATAAATAAAGGTGATTGATTGATTGATAAACTTGAAATAAATTAAATCTTAATGGAAATGTTTAATAATAATAATAATAATAATAAAAACACACAGAAATGACAAACATTTATTAAAATTATAAAAAAATAAAATAAATAGTGCATCAGTGACACTAATGCAAAATTCAACGTATATATATATATATATATATATATATATATATATATATATATATATATATATATATACAGAAAATGCTTGTAGTATTAAATACAAACTTATTTCTAAATGCATTTGAGAATAAATTTAAGAAAAATACAACTACTTAGCAGGCAAATCAATCACAAAAATCATGTTTTTTTTTTTTGTAATAAAAAAATGCACCCAATGCTATTGGATAAACAGCATTTCAATAATTCTCACCCGAACCCAGACGAGGATGAGCTACAAAGCGATCGATGTCTCGAACAAACCACAAACACACAGTGCAGAAGAAACAACAACAACAGCACTTAACCTGAGGGACGTGTTAATAAATGACAGTCGATGGCGAGATAGAAATAAAGGCTGAAAAATTCATCAAAACCAGCCGCGCCACGAGAATCCCACAGGCGCTGGTTCTACACCATGTTAAAGCCGTTTCTATCAGAGGTGAGGGATGGGACGTCTTCAATGAGGATCAGCTTTGCCAGAAGCTCTCTCAGGACCATCTACTTCGCTCTATCACCAGACGTACGCAACTCTCCCTTGGAGCCAAAATTGATTACGAGGCCTTAGCTACAGACAGCTTGTTGTGCATTGTTCTCCATCACTCTCAACACGAGAGTTCGGAGTATTGTCGCTGGATTAGATGCTTATGTCAAGGTGTTTTTCTTCTTGGTCGTTGGTTTTTTGAGGGATGTTTTCAGATGGAAACTTCATGTGCTTCTTTTTACTGTTTGGATATTGGAAACGACTTCCAACATACACTATACTTTTGAAAAGCTTGTGAGATTTTTGAAAGAAGACTTCTGCTCACCAAGGCCGCATTTATTTGATCAAAAATATGTATTTAAATTAAGTGCTTTCTATTTGACTATATGTTCAAATGTAATTTATTTCTGTGATAACATGCTGAAGCAGAAAAAAATAATAATAATAAAATGATAAAAAAGCAAGCATGAGATAAAAAAGCCAGTAAAGCTCTGTGTGCTTGTGTGTTTTTTGGCACTTTCTTTTAGGTTTTTTCACCTTCATAGAGTACGAGACTTTGCAAAATTTATGAGAGGAGAGTATTTCAGGGAATCATGCGAGGTGATTTATTGTTTGAGGAAGTTTACTGATATCTGCACCATTATTTACCGTCCCCCCCAAAAAGCATGTCTTAACTCATTTTGCACCTGTGTGGTTAGTAAATAACCCACACATGATTCATTAGTTTGCACGGCTCTTGGAAGATTTAAGAGATTTAAGTTTCACGTTAATTTGTGCTGTTTAGTAAATCTGGCCCTAAATCTTGTAACCACAGTAATCCAAACTTGCAAATAAAATCCTGTACCCAATGACAGTTAAAAACACAATCAAAAAAAGCAAGCATGAGATAAAACATTTTCAGTTTTGTTATTTTGCACTTGCGTTTTGTTTTTATTTATTTTTTATAGTGTGCAAGACTCATTAATTGATTCATTTACGTTTTGCCTATTTGGATACATCTAGTGTTTTGTAGAATTTTTCTGGTGCAGTGAATTTTGTGTGATTTTTTTTATATACATTCAACACATGCATAAATGTAAAATATAGATTATCTAGGTCATACTAGAGTCCTGCATGGGTTCGGGTACCCGCGGGACACAGGGGAAACACGGGTCTAAACACGGGTTCAAAACAGTCACGTTCAAACGTAAAAATAGGCCTACGTTCCACTTTTTAAAAAATCACTACCGCACGAACGCCTGCATGAGTCATTAGTTAACAGACGTAAAAGATCAGCAAGCTGTTTGTTTTTTTCGTTGTTTTTGTTTTCTGTTTATATAAATATATATACAGAATCTGAATTAAAATGTGTTTGATTTAAGCCTATTTCAAAATTTGTGTCATAAAATTATATTGTGCATTCAGCTCAACTAACGCGATCGTTATAAAGGTGTTTAAATACAATACACTTCCACTTGCATGTATTTGACAATAGGAATATCAGATATTTCATTCTATAGCTAGTGCATTTGTGAATATGGGCCTAATCTAGGCTATCCAGGTTTTTTTTTTTAATTGCATCTGAAAATGACTTTGTGCAGCTCATTCACATGTGTGCTCTGGCGCAGATCCGCCTCTCGCGATGCTCAGCTGTGAACGATTTAAAAATGGGTGCGTTCGACTTGAAGCACAACCTCAGACGGTGGTATTATTTGCTCTTTTGTTGTTGTTTTCTTTCAGGATCAAAAATACAACAAATGAAAGTGTTTTGTATTGTATTATGAGATATTTTAATCTAATGTGATCAGTGACTCAAGCACGGATGGACCAAAGAGCACGTATTTCGACATTTGCAGTAAAAAAGTGAAATATAAATTCTAAGAAAATGCATTTAATACCAATATATTGAAACGTCTGTTTAAATACTCCATTAATAAAGGAGTCCAGACATTGGAAAAATATCAGTCCACATGCGTTTTATATTTAATATGAGGGAAATAGACATGCATGCATGCGTGACACAAAAAATATTTAACTTTTAGGTAGCAAAATATGTTTTAGTAATTCTGTCAGTTACACTAAGGTTATTACATTGTATGTGTGCTATATATTTGCTTCTTATTTATTAAATACGGGCAATTGATTGATAAAACATTAATCAAAATTAAGATAAAATGTATAAAAAATGAATATCTTTTAAAAAGAGTTTTCCATAAATAACTTTTGTATGGCCTGGCAATAGAATAAGAAAAAAGTGTGTCTAATGTGATTGGCTTAACTGATTTGATTGCTGGTGCGGGTCGGGTGTCGGTTCTATTTTAAGCAGGTCGCGTGCGGATTTTAATTAGTGCTGTTGTCGGAAAACGGGTCGGATGCAATTTTAAGCACTGCGGGTACGGGCGGGTGTGGATTTACTAAATCCGACCCGTGCAGCTCTCTGGGTCATACCATCGTGTACAAACATCTTCCGACATGCATTTGAGAGTAAATGTGAGAAAAATGCAACTAATTAGCAGAAAAATCAATTGTAGTTATTTAATACATTTCTTATTAATGCTGAAACTTAATGCTTTTGGGTGAGCTATCCCTTTAAATTGATCAAACGTGACAGTAAAGCCATATATAATGGTACAAATCATTTCTGTGTGAACTATCACTTTAGTGTTTTATTGCTGAATAAAAGTATCAACAACAAACAAACAAACAAACACATAAAATACATTTGATACAGTTAACAATGTGATCGATCAGAATCGAAATGCACGTGACCAAGTGTAAATGGGCCCCTTTTTTTTCTTAGTAAATGGATTTCCATGTAGATGTTGTATTTGTTGGCCCACGTCCACCTACCAGCGTTTAGAGCTCGGGTAAGCAGATTGATAGCCGGGTGTGGGCTTTATTTATCATTGTGCAGAGGTCCTACAGTGCATTTGATTAATGTCTCCTCCATACTATCAATCTCAGGGATTGATCCCTCAAATAGAAGCACCACGGGCTCTGGTTTCCAATCACTTGTGATTTTCATGATGCTGGTTATGAATCTGTGAAGATAGAAATAACAGCATAGCAGAGCATGAAAAAAGTGATGAGTTTTTCCTCTGGTGTCATTTTAAAGGCTTGAGTACCTGCGGAACGGGAAATCAGCTTTAACATCTCATTACAGACGGAGAGGAATGGTTCGAGAAGACAGCTCTTGTCATAATTAGCGCTGGCAGCTCTTAAGCAGATACGGAAGACAAATGTCACACTAAAGACATCATTCCATGTTATTTGATGAATAAAAAAATGTTCATACTTGCAATTCCAACTGTTCTAATTTTAAATGATCTTTTGATGATGATTCTAAATTCAATAATAGTGCAAAGCCAGGCATAACCCTCTGCCATGATGAGTGTTGGGATGCTATGATCTGGATGGTTCATAGATGGGTCTACATGTATTGTGAGGAGAAACCAGTGTCAATTGGCCTATACAAAATAACTTCACTTTGAGCAATAAATAATTACTAAGTAACCAAGTATGTCAAAAAAGGCTATTCAAGCCAGCATGTGACCCCCCCCCCCTCCATATTTAAAAAAAAAATAAAATAAAAGAAAAAAATAAATAAATAAACTGACATAAAAATTGAATTAATGAATGTATAAATTACATAAATTACATACAAATTAAATAGAATATATATATATATATATATATATATATATATATATATATATATATATATATATATATATATATATATATATATATATATAAATACATAAACACACGTTACACATCATTTGTGCATTGATTCATTTTCATATGTCTAAATAGTACTACTACTACTACTACTAATAAATGGGATATAAATTACAGTAATACAATTTTTATTCATGTTTAACCTTCAAGAAAATAAAGTCACAATGTTAAAATTAAATTAATGAATGAATATTTAAATGTATAAATGTATTGCATAGTGCATTCTCATATTTCAGACATATCAAGGAAAATCCTGTTTTCTAATCATGTTAATCAAGATTAATAATACTAATTCAAGGGAATTAAGAAAGAAAAAAAAAGAAAGAAAAAAGAAAGAAAGAAAGAAAATACACATTACTGACAACTTTTTAGTTGTCTTTAACTTTCAAGAAAATACTGCTGCGATGTTAAAAATATTGAATTGTCATTAAAGCAATAAATTAATAAATAAAAATGTCACAGTTATTTTGAATAGACAAAATATACCACTCAATAGTTAAAAGTTTTAATAAATATATAAATAAATAAATTGTATCAGTCCCATTTTTTAAGCATGTGTCTTATGCTCACCAAGGCTGCGTTTGTTTAGTTTAAAATCCACAGTAATATAGTAAAAAAAATAAAACACCAACATTGTGAAATATTATTTTCAATTAAAGTAACTCTTTTCTGTATAAATATATGTTAAATCTAATTTTCTTCTTGTGATTGTTACTCCAGTCTTCAGTGCCATATGTCTTATAAACCACGTCTAATAAACCATGAGAAGCTGTGCATTACACAGACTTTACTATGCTAACCCAATTTTATCTACACAACAACCACAGAAGGAAAACATGATGCGAGTAAAGCGATTATTCCCCTTCTACATAACTAGGCTGTTTATGAGGTCTTTGACCTGCAGGTAATGCTCCAGCATTCACTTAGGTAAAGCATTGATTCATTGATGCGGCTATGACTTAGGGGGCACAGAAACGGCTGTCTGTTGACAGTCAATCAATGATATGCCTCGGCTCTCATAAAGAATCACGGTGCCAGGATATGCACGCCAGCACTTCCTCAGGAAACTCATTATAAAATGAGAAACGTGAAAAGAAAGAAAGCTCTGTGGTGATCTATGCCGAACCAAGAATTCATTTTGTTGTCTGGCATGAAAACAAATGATGGGGTCCTAAATGGAAGTTTGCTTTAAGATTGCCGACATGATTCGGGACTTTTTAACGCTTCAGTCCAGTCATAAAGCTATCATCAGGAAGCACTTCATTTCCTTTATCCTTTTAACAGTTTTAGTGATTAACATTTATTTAGCTCTCTAAGTCCACTTATTTTTTTAGTCCAAGGCTTTGCACACCACAAATTACCATTTAGTTTATCGTGACCATCTTCAACCTTCTTAACCTTAGAATTAAAAAGACTTTTAGTAACTGTATTGTTTAAATATTATCTGTATCTTATTAAAATAAAAAAAATAGGCATACATTTACAGTATGCTGATTTACTAATGCTAATGAATGGGAATATATATATATATATATATATATATATATATATATATATATATATATATATATATATATATATATATATATATATATATATATGTGTGTGTGTGTGTGTGTGTGTGTGTGTGTGTGTGTGTGTGTGTGTGAATGGGAATAAAAAAAAATCAGAAGTATTTTGCTGTAATATAATTTTTTGTTATCTTTTTGTTATCTTTAAAGTATAGTAGTCGCAATATATTTAAATAGTTTTATTTATTTAAATAAATATATAGCATAGTGCACATTCACCTTTAAAAAGAGCAAGTAGAATCCTCTTTTCCTATGATGTAAGGGCACAGATGTCTTTAGTCTCTGTGTTGTTGTTTGAGATTTGAAGGTTATTTTGCAACTCTTGTTTTCTTCAGTTGAAGTGCTGAGTTTTTCACTGTGGAGGTAATGGGGCATTTGTTTGGGAAATGCAAAGATGGTGAAATGGAAAAGCCATTGAAAAGGCAAAAAAAAATAAATAAGAGTGAACTTGGACAATGAATGACAAGTATTGTGCTTTCTCATGCCCTTATTTACAATCCAGTGAGCATTTCCTTAGTTGTGAGATTTTTGAGATTATTATTTGGATCAAATATAATTATTATGGCAAACGAACTATGAAAAACTAGATTCACATCGACAAAGCCAAATTCATCTTCCTGAAGCTTGTTTCTGCCATGGAATAAAAAAAGAGATAAGGTAACTCGCAATTACTTATCATAAATTCAGAATTTTTAAATAGAAACTTTCAACTGTGAGTTATAATGAAAGAATTAAGAGATATAAACTTAAAACAGCAAGTTTTGTCAGAAACGCAAAGTATAAATTGCAACTGCAAATCAAAGTCAGAACTGTGAAATATAAACTCTTAATTGCGAGTTATAATGTCAGAATTGCAAGGTATAAATCGCAACTGCATAACAAATTCAGAACTGCGAGGTATAAATTTGCAATTGCATTTCAGTTTCAAATAAACTCGCAATTGTGATTTAGAATGTCAGCATTACATGAGATAAAATTGCAATTTACTTTTTTTCTCGCAATTTCAAAGTTATATGTTGCAATTCAGACATTGTGAGAAAAATGTTATATCATGGATTTCTGGACTTGTAACTTGCAATTGTGAGATGTAAACTCTCAATTATGTGAGTATTGTGAAATAAAAAGGTGCAATTACCTTTTTTATTTTTTAGCCAATTGAAAAAGGTGCCTTCAGTTCACATTTGTGTATGAAATGGTTTGCATTATTTTTTATGAATATATTATATATACTAGTCTGTTCCTGTATTGTCAATCCCTAGTCTCTGTTAATTGTGTGCATTTTGAGACCAGAAGTCCATGAGAAGGATATTTAATACCATTTGTGCCACAACCCCAGCAGTTTATTTCGGCAGTGCTGAATTTCAGATATGACTCCCTAAAGTTTGCTGAAAGGTCTTGTTTTGTCTATCAGCGGAGGCTTCAGTGTGCTTCTCTCTCTGTCGATCTTTAGAGTCAGTCAGACATTAGTATTCCAGTGCGCACTCCTCACAGCAGTAGCCAGTGCCAGCCACTTAATTTGTCATTTATTGCTCTACGACAACTGAAGTAATTGAACCTTTTGCCCACGTAACGTCACTGGCAACCTGGTGGCCATTTCTCCCAGCCAGCCTCATGGTGGCCACATTTCAGAGACCTTGGGTTGAAAATGGAGGGCAGGGATCTCATTTATAGAAAAGCCGAGGTGGTTAGTAGGTATCCTCACCTCTCAGCCTCCTCTGGACTGACCCGGACACCTCAGATGCCTAGCGGCATGGATAGGAACAGACAGGGATAGAGCAAGGTTATGACACTTCAACTAGCTTCAAGACAGGGCGATATGATCCTAATGAAACTCTTAAGGACTTTATACTGCTCTGGATATGAGCGAATATCATGAAAACCAGGTCATATTTTAACACAAGATCAAAAGAAAAAAATTTGAAATTTGAAGAAAACAAAGCCTATTTTCATGACAATTAATTGTAGTAATAATAGTATTATTAATAGGAATAATTATGCTTGTAATACATACAGTATAATTACAATTTAGCAAAAATTAAACAATTTATATATATATAAAAATATAATACTAATGAATGTAGGTGAAAAAAAACATTATTGTAATAAGAGTTTTAGTTGTGTTTAACCTTCAAGAAAATGTCTAAAAGGAACTAGGCATAGTAGATAGATAGCTTCACTTAAAGCCTTTATATTCTGCATTGGAAGTTTTAAATTTAAATAAATGTAAATACATTTAAATTAAATAAATTGAAAGTTTTACTTTTAAACAATCTTCACTCACAAATTTGGAGTAAATTTCACAAATATTTCCAAAGAAATGGATTGAATTAAACAACTACAATAGTATTTTCCTGTCACACCTTTGTTTTAGCTGAGCATATTACATTGAGAGACAGTATTCCACTCAGTGTGCTCTGATTGTATACTGGACACTGCGGAAAATGTATCAGGTTTTACAAAGATTATCCACAATTTGCATACTGTAACTGAAACTAAATTCCACATCTAATTTGCATGATATTTGCAAAATAGATTTCTGTGCGCAATTCTGCAAAAATAGTACAGCAAGTATGGTAGTATGCTATTCCACACCTAGCCTGGGGTTCTACAGAGCGCGCTTCATTCATTTAGATGCTGCCGTTCTGGCTTCAGCACTACTGGTAAAACCATCTTTCAAAGCCTTGAAGGTAATTTACACAAGCTGATGTAATGGAATGAAAACTTATATGTACGTAGGTGACTGTGACTTCAGAAGATGATCCTTTAAAGGGTTCAAAAGCTCCATGGAGCTCATATGTTCTCTTGTTAACGGAAATTCACAAAGCTTCAATAGGCAGATGCCAGGTTTGAAATCAGTCAGCCGTCAGAACTCAATATTATATGGGAAACAGATCAAACCTAAATAATGACCTTTTCTTTGGAATATCTTAAAAAAAAAATCACCATGATTTATAAATAAAACAATTCACCTGAAGCTTTCTCACTGAGATGTAGTGTGTTCGTTTGAGTTATACGATCATGAAAAATGCATGCACATCTACATACGGTATGATGAATGTGCTTCATACGCTGAAGAACAATCTATGGAATATCAATGCAAACGCTCACTTCTGAGTTTCATCTAAAACTCTGACTCCAGAAATCAATCCCTGCTAATTACTGCATTGCATTTATGATGCATTAACTTGAAATCAATCAATTTGCATTAAAATGAAAAGTCCTTGTTAAAAACCAAACCACAATTAAAGATTTCACATGTTGCATTTGATCCTTTTATGTTAGATGAACCCTACATCGGTTCATTTTTGTTTTCATGTCACATCTCGGTGTCACAAACATGTGGACCGGGACTGAGAACTAGTGAGCGCATGATGCATACTTGAAAGGTGTAGTAAATACTTAAGATGTCAGTGGTTTCTAGCGCTCCTCAATCAGATTTTATGCAAAGCAGATTTGAGTGTAATCCAAAACTATGTTCAAATAAATTGTGGAAGACATGCCATAACTTACAAATAACTTCCTGTGGCAAACAATAAGAAATAGTATGCTACGTATGTCAAGAAGATCAATAACTTTCCTATATATCCTCTCATGTAGGTATAGAGGCAGCCTGTCACCACCGGGATGGAGAGCAGATCATATTCTTTTGCTTTTTACCTGTAAAGACGGCAGCCATCCTCATGTCTAATTCAGGAGGTGCATCTATGGCACGTATCTCTCTCTTTCTCACTTTTTCATCAGCATGCGGCATGCACCCTCCACGCTGCACGCTGCTTTATGCCCACACAGCACTTATTTGATTTGATTCGTTCCCAAGAAATTGATGGGATGCAGCATCATTGTAAAAATAACTCATAGAAAGAGCCTATCACCTCCCCACCCCTGAAAATGTCAGAGGGCCCGCTGTGCCGGCTCTTTATCACGGAGGATGAAGGTTTTTGGATGGATCTCATCTCTGGTGTTTACAGAGCTTTTTTTGTCCACTGTTCATCACACTAGTTCACTAATTGTGTTTAAAGGTATAGCATTAAAATGTGAAGTTAGAATGATAGAAAGATATGTTGATTGACAGAAAGATCAATATATGGAATAATAGAATTATAGAACGATAGATAGAAAGAAAGACAGAAGATAGAGAGAACGATAGAGAGATATACAGACAGGCATATGGAGGGACGGATAGACAGATAGAATGATCAAACAGGCAATTGATTGATCAACAGATCTACTGATTGACAATGATTTATGATAGATGGATAGAACGATAGATAGATAGAATGCTAGACAGAACAACAGAGTGACAGAATGATAAAAGAACGATAGATTACTGGGGCATTTTTCTCAGGAGAAAGATTTGAGAAGCAGGAAAATTGAGCAGAATTCTCCATCTGCCCTTGACTCAATCTTATTGCGGTCTAGGAAATATAATTGACATATTAAAGAGATCTCATTTGTGATTTTCCTTTTCTGTCGGTCAGACGTCAGATCTGCCATCCTGCCTTTCTAAAGATGGCTGCCTGTAGATCAAGTCTTGGCTGACAGCACAGCGTGAGCACAGAGGTCCATTTTATGTGCCGCTGCTCAGGATGGGACCGCTGCGAGGACGGAGAAACAGAAACAGGATGGAGATTATATTTCTCCTCAGCTTTCTACAGCTTTTATTAATTATTTTAAACATATTCACTAGTTTGGGGGTCAAGGAAATGACACTTATTTGTTTAATCAGGCTCTATGAATGTATTTAAAAAATGTAACTCATAAACACAATGATCTGAAAAGCTCTTCTTAGATGAAGATACTTTCAGTTTCTGAGTTATAATTAATTTGGATATTTTTGTGGGACTTATTGAAAAAATGTCAGTATTCTGAGATTATGATGGATGGATTGATGGATGGATGGATAGAAAGATAGACAGATAGACAGGCAGATAGATAGATCAATATACAGATGGATAGAACAGATAGAAAAGATGGACAGAATATGTATAAGCATGTAAAAAAATTAATTCACACAGACCATGATTGGAATACCTCCTGCTTTCAATTTCTGAGTCAAAATCCATTAGGATACTTTTGTGAGACAAAAAGGCAAAATTGTTAGGACTAAATAAGTGTGAATAATCTTTACATGATATTTCATTATTAAAAGTAGTGAAGCCTTTTGTAATGATATATGAATACCTTTGAATCAGAATCCGAAAACCTTTAGAAGTCTGTATGAAGCCAACATGAATACTAATATTACTTTTCCAAGAAGGTGGTGTGTGCTTTTCAAACGAGATAATTTGTCAAGCTTTACATTTCACCGTCTGAGCTGTAGTTTTCAGTACAGATTTATAACGCTATAGAGAAAGCGTCTACTACAAAGCAGGCTTGTCTCCAGGGTTAAAAACGGTGGCTTTGCGTAAATCCTCGCTACCTCTGACAGATATAAAGCTGCTGTGACCGGAGAAAACGTTGGAAAGCTTTGCCGAATCCTTGTGGAAAACAAAGGCCGTCGACCGCTTCCTTTCTTGTCTAAACTGACTTTGAAACAGAACGAACAGGTAGACGATGCCTTGAGGGGAGAAAATAAAGAAATACACAATAAGCATATTTGTGGCGGCGGCTGAGGCGCTGAATGCCGGTAAAACAGATCTATCTTGGGACCGGCCGACTTTGCATTTCAGAGAGGCTGTCCATTTTGCACTTCTGAGCTCAAACATGTTTAAGGCATTTCTCTCCGCCAGTCCCCAAACTAATTGCTATTGCTTATGCTCAGCCGCGGAGCATTTGGAAGAAAAATATGAGGAATCAGGAAATGTCAGTCCAGTTCTAAAGCTCAGCTTGCTAAAATACCACGGAAGCACATAAAGCCCCTTCCACTCGGGGAGATTCACTCTGGTTTTGCTTAAGCATCCAAGGTTATGCTGCATAAGAGCACATTATCACTTTGTGATAAACAACAGCCAAAGCTGCACTCAATATGCAGAATGTTTGACTGAAAACACACAGGATATTGGCAGTTGAAAAGCGAAAAGTGTGAAGTTGAGAACAACCACAGTCTAATAACATCCAAGCATCTGAGCTTCATGCAGCAGCCACACAAATCAGATTTGGACATTTTCTGAATAAGCAAGAGAAGATTGCCTTTGCAAAACATGTGCTGCATGTGGCTGTTGATAGAATGTAACTCCTAAAAGTGGCTTTGGAAAAAAATGAATAAATGCAAATGTTAATTTCAGCTCGACCTTGAGTCAACTCTATCCCATCCCATCAGAATTACACGCAGAGGCCACAACAACACCCAATACCCGATTTGAGAAGACAAATATAAATCCTGTGCAAACATGATCAGGGTTATGTGGATTAAAGGATTTTGACATGCGCTCATATTTGTAGTGATGTGGGCTTTTCCTTTTATTTCCTTTGTGCTTTAAAAGAAAGACAGAAAAGAATAATCAAATAGATATGTATGATGTACAATTGACTGATAGGTTCTGTATGGCTGCTATCATGGTATTACTACAAATACTTTCTGAAATTTGTCTGATTTCTGATCGGATGAGCCATTTTAGTCATCTTATTCATAGAAAAATCACTGACACTTGGCCTTGTTGCTTAATTAATTACATAATGAAAGATATTTAAAGTGTTTCCAGAGGCAAATTTGAAATTGAATCTATTATTATGTAATGACATTAACAAACATTCTAACATAATCATAAACCAATTGATTAATAGCATAGTCTGACTTTTGGTTTTCTTTCAGGTGTTTTTTTCTAGAAGAAACTTTAATATATAACTTTCTTTATTTAATGACATTAAGAAACATTCTTACATTATATAA
>NW_020524388.1:0-61105 GCF_003368295.1 Carassius auratus
TATTAGAAAGTCATTTAAAGCACCTTTAATACACACTATCATGCCAACAGAGACTGTTAATAATAATAACAATAACATGAAGAAGAATGTTTCAGTAGAGAGACGGAAGTATTGATGTTTAACAGGCTCAGGTGTTCAATATAATTGACAACAACAGCTGCCATGAACAAGCCAAGCATTTCTCTGTCTATTACAAGTCCAATTGTCTTTAAAGAGGCTCGCTGCCTCGCGGACTCAGAAAAAACACCCTGTCTCGACACCCCCATTAAACCGGAAAAATAATGACTGAGCGCAAATGGACCCGAGTTCCTTTCGCAACATGAATTACATCATACCGGTAAATAGAGTGACCCGTCCTAATTAGAGGACAGAATAACAGGATTGTTACAGTAATCTCGGCCTATTGCTCTGCGGCGCCGCTGTCACTGACTGAGAGCAAAAAAAAAAAAAAAAAAACAGGAGCGGGAACTCGAGCTAAATCTATTCATTAGCCATAGGTCTCCAATGCAATCAATAACACGCCTTTCCAATTACACCGGCCGAGATCCGCAGGAAATTTGTGCTGTACTTAAGCGGTTAGCAGCATGGACTGCTGCGAGAGTTCTTCACTAGACTCCCCTTGAGCCTAACAAACTAGAAATGTAGAACAGCTCTCACCCCTTACTGGGTTCTTCTTATTTTAATATGTGCTCTGAAAATGTGTTTTCATCGTCCTAATTGACTGCAGATTCAATACGGCCTCAGCTGTGATTCAAATACCACTTTTTTTCTTCCCCGGAGCTATAAAAATTCTTTATACGCTTTTAATCAATGTTTTCATAGATACATCTGTGGGAAATGATCAGGATAATGAAATATAACGCAGTCTGTTTACATCCACTTCAACAGCCCAATCTTGCGACGGAGATTGTGGTGTTCGGCTTAAGGGGCAACAGACGTAATCACCGTATTGTGTTTACAAAACCCTCAATAAGCGACTATTCAGAAGTCAGCTAGCATGCTGAATAAGAGCATTATAGTGCACACTTTAGGGTGAATGTCACATTGCATGACTCCACAACCATTTTGTGGGAACTCAAGCAACCAGAATATTTCCCTTAACATGACAGAAAATAAAGCAGCATCAATTCTGAGAAAAGCCGTTACATCATTTGTTTGCTTGGATCGATAGCTAATGATAAGTTATTGTTAACTAAAACAACTAAAAGCTGTTTTCAGTAACTTAAAAATAAAGCTGGTTAAAACAAAATCTAAACATTCAGTGAAAAATGTTAAGGCCTTGTTTCACAGACTGGGCTTATCTTATCAGAGCTTTTTTTTTTCTTTTTTTTTTACTTTACATTAAATAATATATTTATAAAATTAAAGTTTTATTCCAAATGCCACATGGATTGATCGCTAAAGGCTCATCCACACAAAGCCAGAGGTTTCCCCATCCAATCTTTTTTCCTCATTCTTCCGTAAACACAGCGTTGTCTCAAAAACTACACAAAACCACTGAAACCAACTCAAAACGTTGTAGTATACATGCCAGACTAGTATGTGGCTCTGTAGTTCTGTCACAGAGATGCACTAAAATTGGAGAAGACTTCTTTGAGCATGCGCACAAACCTTACGCGCTGAATACAAACCCAGAACAACAAAAAATAAAAGGTAGTAAAGTTAGTTAAGCTCAGTAGCTTCTGCAGCAAGAACACAAGCATGTAGTCCTCCATTGTTGTTGTTGTTACGTGACATAGCAGTGTATGACTAGTGTCAAGACATGGGGTTATGACATTATCGTTTCACAAAAGATAAGGATTGGCTGTACACACAAAAACACAAGGGGGTCATCTTCAGATTTATCCACTCTGGGATGCGGTTTCAACAAAAAGCGGTTTCAGGCTCCCAAAATTTCAGATCCATCTGAACGAAAAGCCAATATGATAATACATTTTTATATATACAGCTGTGTGCAAGGGGCCTTAATATGTTCACATTGTAAACTAAAATTTAAACTTGTGAAATAAAGCTGGAATAAATCTAAACATTATATTGGGAAAATATACATTTTTTTAAATACATTTAACTTCAAGATACACAGGAAACAAATTTACAATGAAGTACTAAAAAATTTAACTAAAAAGTTAACTAAAAATAAATTAAGTTTTGCTTGTAAATGCCCTTTGGAATTACAGCTAATAACCAGTTTTCTTATTTTTAACTAAAACTAAAACTATTAAAAATCAGTTTTGGTAATGAAAGAAAAAATCTGAAATAAAGTTACATTAGATTAAAAACTTAAACTTATTTATTTTAGTCATTTGCCAAGGCAATATTTCTAATATGCATTTTTTTTCAGGTAAAATCACTATCATTCTAATTAGATTGCAAGAGCAGACTGATTGCTATAAAAGGAAGGTAGAAGCACTTCCAGTCATTGTGTTCTTGTTAGCAATGGTTAACTCCAAAGAAAGACATGCAGCCATCATCACTTTGCATCAAAATGGCCTCACATTCAAGGAAATTGTTTAACAAGAAATATTTCACCTGAAAGAACCATTTACCTGATCATCAAGTACTTCAAAGAGAGAGGTTGGACTGCAGTGAAGAAGTCTTCAGGACGTCCCATAGTGTCCAGCAAGCGCCAGGACCATCTCCTCCTGAGGAGTCAGCTAGGGAATCATGTCTCTAGCCATGCTGAGCTTGCTCAGGTAGGACAGCAGGTTGGTGTGAAAGCATCTGCATGCACAGTGAGGCCAGGACTTTTGGACAACTGCCTGTGTCAAGAAGGGCAGTAAAGAAGCCACTTCTCTCCAAGAAAGGACAGACTGAAATTCTGCAGGAAGTACAAGGAATGGAAGTGGGAGTGGGCTCTATCATAATTCTGCCCAAATACACTGCCAGGAATAAAGAATGTTATCAAAACGTCCAGCAAGAGCGACTTTCTTCAAAGATCCATGAGCAATTTGGTGATGATCTGTGCATTATCCAGCATGATGGAGCACCATGTCACAAAGCAAGAGTGATAAAGTGGCTCAAAGCTCATTACACTGAAATTTTGGATTTGTGGCGAGGCAACTCCCCAGTTCTCAATCCATAGAGAACCTGTGGTCAGTCCTCAAAAGGCGAGTGGGCAAGCAGAAGCCCACAAATTGTGATCAACTCCAAGAACTGATAAGGCAAGAATGGATCCCCATCATTCAGGATTTGGCCCAGAAGCTAATATCCAGCAACAAAGAGAAAGAAGGCTCAACACTGTAAATATTGACCCATTATACATTATATATTTTTTGCAAAAATGTATGATCTTATCATTGTTCTTCAGTATACCATAGAAACATGTGGAAAAATAATCTACAAATACTGAAGCAGCAAACTTTGCAAAACACAAAGTTGGTCACTGCCAAAACTTTTGGCCATGACCTTAAACAATATTATATATATATATATATACACACACACACACACACACACACACACACACACACACACAATACTACAAAATAACACAACAAATGATAAAATAGTAAGCAACAAGGGCAGAAATGGAGGCACATAAAATTTCATTTTGCCCTGACCAGACTACGAACAGCACAGATATTCTTCATGTCAGTGCAATCAGTGTGACAGCTGGTCACCAAGGCAACGGACAACAATTCTCAGAGGCATAAATTGCAAGAAGTGCTGTTTTGCATCACCCGGGGGTTTGCGTGCAACAACAGCCCGTCATTTGTTTTACAGACACGCACACACACATCCCCTTTCCGAAACAGTGGCGATAATGCTGTTTACATCATCTCTCACCGAACGGACAGGGACAATCACAATTATCTGGATATATCTGATGAGCTTGCGAGCGTGTGCGGTGACAGCCCTATGTGTTTGTGTGATATAAATAGCCTTGTTGTAGCTGGGAGGAAAGGAGTGTGAGCGACTGAACGTGTGCCATAACAATGCTATGATGTCTTCCTGTGGAGGCCTGCACCCCTGGCCCCGCCCCCCACCTGCTTTAGCTGGGTAATGAAATATGTCTGCTGTGATGTATGGCTGCTGGATAGCTCCAAATCGAAAATTAAATCACACTAACTTAATTTGCGGTCAGGGCAATCAAACTACTTGTTTTGGCCAGAGTATTTCAACCCATGCTGGCAATGAATTCATCTTGGTGAGAGGCCTGTCAGAGAGAGGCATGTTTGCGGGTACCACCTCCAGCTGTAGAGAGAGCTGTGTGGTCCAGAGGGCAGCAGGATGCTGGCGGCAACTGTATCAAGAGTATTATCATCTGAAAAACAGCAGTGAGGAGCATCCTGAGGCAGGATTTTCAAGATCTCATAGGAAGAGTATAAAAAAAGTTATAGATACCACACTTCCATATGTTGCAATTTAATGTTTCAGTAAACCAAAATATTTTTTGACAATTAAATATGTTATTTAGCGTAAAAAAAGCTCAAACAGAACAAAACATAAACCTAAAAAAAAATCAAAACAAACAAACCAATCCAAAATAAAGCAAACCAATTCAAAACAAAATAAAACAAACAAAAATAAAACATAAAACAATTAAATAAAATCAACCCAACAGACAAATCGATCCAATCCAAAAATAAATCTAACTGAAAAACAAAACAATCCAAATCAAAAAGTAAAAACAATTAAAAAAATACATAATTCAAAACAAAATCCAAAACAAATCAAACCCCAACAAAAAGCAAAATCCAATCCAATCTAAAACAAAAACAAAATTATAAAACAATTCCAAACTAAAAATCAAAAAACAAAAAACAAATCAATTCATTAAAAAAAACAAATCCAAGCCAATCCAAAAGAAATCAAACCAATCAAAAACAAATCCATTCAAAAACAAACAGTCAAAATTGTATACAAATCGATCCAAAACCAACCCTGGCTGATTAAAAGTGAGGATTTCAAAGTTCCTACTGGAAATGTGCAACATGGCATTTGAAGTCAGATTTCCAATGCATTAAAGTGCCCCATTTGGGATTTATCTTTCAAGCAGTGTGTAACACAGCTCTAAGTGAATGAAAACTTTCAGCATAGGTTTTTTGACCTTCCATGCACGTCAACCTGTTGTTGGGCACTCCCAAAACCAAAATATGAACCTTTCATTACCCATAATAGGGGCACTTTAATTTTTTTTTTTTTTTTTGTATTATGTTTCATGTCACATGAACAGGGCAGCTTCCAGTGTTCTTGCATTTTACTTGCTTTAAAAAGTAGTGTTAAACACTCACTTTAAAGCAAATTAAATGCAACGAGTCGAAAAATTACAACATAATAATAATAAAACTTGTTTGCAGAAGCAGTTGCGCAAAATCTTGTAAATTCGCATTTCTGATCATTATTATAATGACTTCTTGACTATTCTATCCCTGCAAAACAAATGCTAGCATTGCATTGCCTCATTTATCCTCAATTTATTTGCTAGGAGACTTCTTTGTCGGCAGTCAAAGCCTGCAAAGCATTTCCACTTGAACACCTGTATGATCTATATGATCTTATGTAAAGATCTATACATAAGTATCTAAAGATAAGATTAAAAACCAACTTAAAGGGTGGGTGAAATGCTCGTTTTCACTCAATATCCTGTTAATCTTGAGTACCTATAGAGTAGTACTGCATCCTTCATAACTCCAAAAAGTCTTTAGTTGTATTATATTCATAAGAGAAAGATAGTCTGTACCGATTTTTCCCGGAAAAAACACGACCGGCTGGAAGCGTGACGTGTGGGCGGAGCTAAAGAATCACGAGCGCCAGTAAGCTTTTGCGTTGAGAGCATGTGGAAGCTGTGACATTACCGTGAGGGAAAAACCATCATCCAAAACAAACCATGGCTTACAGTCAGATTCAGCCGTTTATTTATGATCCAGATTCAGATCCCGAGGCTGAAACTGAACGAGAGCAGCAGCATCAACGACTCGCTCCGAGCTCGAACCCGGGTCTCCGATGGGAGGCGGACGCACTAACAAGGAGGCAGAGATATTTTAAGCAGTTTTACTCACCGCATGCGGTTCCAACACACGATCTTGACCCTTTTTCGTTGGGATTGCATCATCCTTAAGAAATAAACGATACGCAAATCCGTTGTCAAACTGGGCCTTGTTTGTAAAACAAGCATCTTCGAAATGCAGGGAACAAACACAAACACTTGCACAACTCCGTCGATGCTCTGTAAAAATAAACTCCATCCACTGGTCCCTTTATGCTGTTTTTTTTTTTTGGTAATCTGTGCAGGGTTGTCTTGCCCTGGCAACCAAAAACACACTCCTTTTGTGACATTTCGCAACGCTCTCGCTCTGATCAGTGAATGTCTGTGCTCTCAGTGCTGTGCTATACGGGAGCGCACGCTCTTCCGGCAGACGTGCCCTTAGGACCCATATAAGGAAATTCTGCTCCATCTAACGTCACACAGAGCCATACTCGAAAAAAACTTTCCGAAACTTGTGACAAACCGGAAGGAGTATTTTTTGGAACAAAAATACTCTTTCAAACGTACAACTTAATTTTTGAAACTTTGTCCATGTTTAGCATGGGAATCCAACTCTTTAACAGTGTAAAAAACTCAGTATGCATGAAATAGCATTTCACCCCCCCTTTAAATGAAAATTAGAACTGTTGCCTCGGCAAACTAATTGAAGTAAGCCTAAGTACAAAAATAAAAATAAATTAAAGCTAAATAGAAATATGAAAACTAAAACTAATATTACGCACACACACACACACACACACACACACACACACACACACACACACACAAAAACACGTATGAACAAAAGCTAATCCAAATTATTATTTAAAACTTCAACTGCATATAACAATTCTAAAATAACACAATGAGATACTCAGAGATTTTTTAAGTGTGACTTAAGTGTTCAAATACTTCTATGGAATATTCACGTTCACATAAAATGGTGAAACATGTTCTATGCAAGTACATGACCGTGAATAGCAGGCCTAGTTTTAAGGCAACTCTTGCGCCCTCTTGAGTACTGGAGAAAGTCAACGCTAAAGTAAGAAGCGAGCATGAATAGAATACTTTGCTTTTAGTTCACAAAAAAAAAAAAAAAAAACAAGATATCAAACTTCTAAAAACCTTTCCAAAAAAGTTTCAGCTTCAAAGTTTAGTCTTTAGAGTTTTAAACAGAGAGATATCACCATCACAAACTTTCCAAACCGGCCTCCAAAGAGCGTTTGAAGAATGCTTGTGGCCGCTGCAAAGCTGTCTTCAGAGCGCAGATGGTGGAGAGTGAGATGGCCACTTGTTTGGATTCCCCGTCGACGCCTGCGCCGCTCGAAGAAAGAAAATCAATCAGTGAGACAGACTCATCCACCTCTCAAACACTCCAGCATACTCTCACCTGTCACATCATTTATCCAACACAAACTGACAGGGCCGGACACACACGCATATTTACACACCTGATACCACACTCGCTCCGTTCAGTCTCTTATGGAATTTCATCCTTTTAGTGCCTCTCTCTTCAAACCATTTATCAGCACTTTATGTGTTTTTGAAGAAGAAAAAGAGAATATATGAATCAGGCCGCATTTGAAACTCGAGCAAGCCTGAAAGGAACACAGAAATGTGCCTCAACAATTAGGCTGCTAAATGAACACAGACACACACACCCAGTTGTTGAAACAAATTTAAACACAAAGACACATTCTCTTTATATTCAATAGCCTGTTTAAATATGTATTCAGGCTCCTCTGCTGCCTCTCTCGTGTTTTATTGAGAGATTCAGGCCATGTGGGGGTTTGGAAGGAAACCCTCCAATTTCAGATTAAATTTAAAGCTGTAAACCCAATCTTCATCCCTTCATCATGACGTCAGGCTCAGAGCTGCTGCATTCATAACCTCACAACACATTCATAAAGCCAGTTTGGCAGCTGCCATAGACCATCAAAGAGATATGAATTAGCATGGGAGGATCACATAAAAGTTCTGTAATATTCAAGAGAATGAACACAATTTTTTGACAGTATAATAAAAATATTTTATATATATATATATATATATATATATATATATATATATATATATATATATATATATATATTCATTTGCCCACGATTCTTTCTTCCATGTAGTTTTTGGAGAAGTTAAGTTTGAAACTTCAGCTTGCTACTCAATTTAAAAAATGTAAACTTTACACTGATTTAGCCCAGTTTCATCATTATAACTAAAACTATCAACTTTTGTTTTGTTAATTGAAACAACTAACTTGGCAACTAACTGAAACACAATAAGTACTAAATATCATAAAACTGAAAAATAAAAATAAATTAAGGTAATTCGAAATATTAAACTTTTTTTTGTTTTTTTTTTTGTTACTAATAACACTTTTAAAGCCTATAGGTTGCTATAGCCAAACTTTCAATCACTCACGCATATGCCAAATGTTGGTTTCAGTGGTGCCAGCATTAAAAATCTTGGGCTTTGTTGTCTTACGAGTCCAATTGTCTTTCCCACATCCAGGAGATTTAAGCCCCAAAAGGCTTACCACCTAGACCCCTGCGTGTCCAGAGTGAAACACAGAGGTGGATTAGTGATGGTTTGGCCTGCAATATCATGGCATTTCCTACTGTGCTTTATGGACACAGCCCTGCCAAGAACTTCCAAACAATGCTGGAGGACCATGTGCCCCCGTGGTTCAAACATTGTATCCTGAAGGTGAGGCCGTGCATCAGGATTATTTTGTCAATTTTTTGAGTTATACGTTCTAATGAAATCATGTTCAAGCAGCAGACTACAGTCAGTTAGAACTTCTTAATTTGTAACAAACACATATTTCTTTTAAAGCTGATTACTCAAAAAAAAAAAAAAAAAAAAAAATGCTCCAACTGATTTGTGGTTCTGGAACTAAATTATATATATTTTTTTATTCTTCAGTTAAAATCCAAATCCACAGACATCATGGCATAAGCTAAATTACATTTATTCAGCATGTATAATTATTTAATAAATATATTTTACTTGTCACTGGCATTAGTATGGTCATTGCCAAGAGAGACAATGTTATGTGCTCTAACTTTAAGATTTCATAAATGTCAAAACATAACAGCATTAAATACTAACAGGCCTTCACATAAAATAACACTTCATTTCAACATTTAATCTCATTATCCAGTCCGAGGCAAAGCATGCTGAGAACAAGAAATCCACTACCCAATTTTCAAAGTTAACAAGACAACGTAATTTTTAGATAAATTAAATTAATGCAGAAATTGGAGTTTAAATTATACACAACGTTAATGTAATGATCAACATTGTGTCAACTGAACCCAACAAAGTGTCTGCAACTTGATTAAATGATTAAAGTCGAATTTTTTACTTTTAACATTTTTTAGAATGATACATTTACATAAGTATAAGGTAGTTACTACCCAAAACATAATTAAAAGGACATTCCTCTGAAGCCATTTTACATCTTCATAGTCAAAGTCGATATTTGAAATTCCTTTCCTAGACAACACAGCTCTCAAAATCTCTCAAATATTGTGTATCAACACTCATTGCCCCAAGTTTGACTTCAGTGACAATGGAAACCAAATGATATTTCACTGACATTAAACCTGATGCAGCATGTCTCCATGTACATATGATACCATCATCTTCATTTCAGCGTCTCATCTTTATTCCATCTCGGTCGGCTACCATGTTTGGCCCACGTTCACCTTTTTTTCTTTTTTACTGTTCAGAAGTTGTGCGCTAACTATCACGTCTTTGAAGGTGTGCGCAACATATGCTGATTACAAACTCTGAGAATCATGTAGGAGGTACAGGCGTGAAATATTTCAATCCATCTGTGGAAACAAAGATTAAAAATAAAAAAAATCCTGAATCACATACATATGAACAATATAAATACATTTTAAATATTAATACATTAAATGCATGAACTGCCTTTAACCTCTCACATGTCCTGACCTATGACTGAGCTCATGAATATGAAGCTGGGTTTGTGATATTTATTCAAGCTTAATGTTCGTCTGATGTTTGTTACACGAGTTGTGCATTACATAACTGCCTCCAAATGGCACAGCCTCAGAGTCTTTTGGAGATATGAGATCTGCAGAGTTAAAGGGGCAAACACGCTTCAACACTAATCAACACTCACACAAGTCTCAAAGGTGACTGCTGCATTAAATGGGTGGGTGGAGGTTTCCAGATCAATATGTAAGGCCATATCCACCTACATTACTTGTGTAACCAGACTTTTGACCTTACATATGCACTACTGTAAGTTTAGGGTCAGGAAAATTTTACAATATTTTTCAAAGAAGTCTCTTATGCTCACCAAGGCTGCCCTTATTTGATCAAATAATTCAGAAATATATATATATATATATATATATATATATATATATATATATATATATATATATATGTATGTGTATATATATATATGTATGTGTATATATATATGTATGTGTATATGTATGTGTATATATATATATGTATATATATATATATATATATGTATATATATATATATATATATATATATATATATATATATATATATATTTTTTTTTTTTTTTTTTTTTTTTTTTTCTGTGATGGCATGAAGCTGAATTTCAGGTTCCATTATTCTAGCCTTCAAAAAGATCCTTCAGAAAATATTCGGCATGCAAGAAACATTTCTAATCACAATAAATGTTGAAAACCGAAAGAATGTATAGATTAATAGAAAGTTCAAAAGAACAACATTTATCATAACAAATATTGGCCATGGACCGTCTGATGCAAACTGAGCGCAACAATGGCAAGTGCTGACTGAAATAGCCAGGTTCAAGGTATTAGGTTGATAAACCAAACATTCGCCCAAGATCTAATGACTGTAATTGGTTTTGAAGAGTTAAAGTAAAGTAAACTCAGTATTTAGTAAATACTGTATGGTCTGAGTAACTTCTGAAACATTATATGTACTTGAACCGAAAATTCCATAAATATTTTTACATACATATGGTGCGTGGGTGGTTGGGGGTTTAATGACAATCTATTAATCAGTGATTTCATTTTACTTCTTAATCAAAAAGCGACCCCAAAGGGACCCCATTGTTTGGAAATGCTAATTCCCTTTCAGGGTCTAGGATTAAAAACTGCACTGTGCTATTACATTGGGATATCTTTGTTTAATGCAAATATTGTCAGCACTTGTAATAAATTACTTACACTGTAAACCACATTTGTAATTTGCTCTGCATAAAAGCCTCTTCTACTGTGAATGAATAAATGTAAATGGGATGCACTGAAACACAAGTTTGGAATAATTCAAATGTTTTTAATTAGCTCTTACGCTCACCAAGGCCACATTTATTTGATCAAAAATAAATGACTGTTGAAAACACTATTGTGGAATACTATTACAACTAAAATAGTAGTTTTCTATTAGAATAGGTTTTAAAATGTAACTCATTCCTGTGATAAAAAGCAGAATTTTCAGCATCATTACTCTTTGTCACATGATACATCAGGAATCAGTGTAATATACTGATTTGCTGCTCAAGAGAAGTTGTGTTACTTAATATTTTTGTGGAAACTGTGATATATTACCGTTCAGAGGTTTGAGTTAAGTATGATAAAAACATTTATAATATTATTAAAAAGTACATGCTGTTCTTTTAAGTTTTCTATTCATCAAAGAATCCTGTTTTCTAAAAAAATATTAAGCAGCAAAAATGGTTTTAAACCATTATTAAATTCTAATAATATTTACCTGTTCAAATAACAATTCCAAATTACAGTTTTTAATGCATTTTTTGTAAAAAAAAAAAAAAAAAAAAAAAAAAAAATCAGATTTGAACTTCCTTCACAAAAAAAATAAATAAATAATTAAATAAAAATAAAAAACCCGGACACCCAGCCCTACCACTTCCTGAACTGCAGATTTCAGTCAGCTCTTGCCAAAAACCAGATCTCTGTGTTCGTGAGTGAGAACACGGTCACATAGAACATGATGATGACTCCGACTTATTGATCTTCTGTTCACGTTGTGTAAAGACAGAGGAGAGTATTTGGTTAATGGCACATAGTCTTAATGTTATGTTCCTTTAGACATGTTCAGTGACTACTCAAAGCCAAAAATCAAACCATTATCCCTCCATCTGCAGATAAGAGACAAACAGAGCGAGAGACACAGGTGGAGAGAGAGAAAACGTGGGTTGAGCTGTCAGTCACTGATTAGCTACTGGATGGGAACCAGGAGGAAATAAGGACAGAGGGAAATGGTGAGAGAGAGAGAGAGAGAGAGAGAAGCATCAATGACCTTTCAGCAGCAGCTTTTACTCTTCCACAGAGAAAGAGAAAACTCACTCCATCCATTATTGAATTCCTGAATCAGCTTCCCTGAGTAATGCCACTTCAGTTGAAAGGATCTAGAAGTAGGTTCTCTTCCTCTGTCTCTCACTCTCTCTTTCTTATCCCCACTGCGCGCTTCGCTTCCATCGCTTTCAGCACGCCAGAGACTGAAAATGTCACGAGTGCCTCTGGCTATTCCTAATCACAGAAAATCACTCACCTCTGTCTTTGTCACAACGGGCTTTGGGTGGCAGCTCTTCCATGAGCCGGTGTGATCAATATTTCAGCCACAGACCGAGGCCTTCTGCATGGGAGAGCCGTTCCTGCCTCCTGACGGATGGGAGCTCCAGGGGCTGTGGAGCGCAGGGGACGAGGGAGAGGTAATATTTAGACAGATCACAATGGTCCACCTGCAAATAGGGTTGTGGATGAGAGCAAACCAAGCGGAAAGACAGAGAAATGGAGAGTGACAGGAAGTAGAAAGTGGGCTTGGAATGGAAAATGAAACAGCTGTGTTATACTGTTAACATGGTCACAAATAAAGTTTATATCAAGAGTGCATTATTGTTATTATAAAACTGAATAAATTATTACATACTGAAGACACACACACACACACACACACACACACACACACACACACACACACACACACACACACACACACACACACATATATATATATATATATATATATATATATATATATATATATATATACACACACAGTATATATACACAGTATACACAATTATTGGTACCCCTAGAAAGTCTTATGAGTAAAATAAATAAGATAAAGGAATATAAATAGGAGGGCAAACAAAGGCCAAATTCCTTTAATCTTCCATCACAATGAGAAAAAACAAAAAACAGATTTCTGATGTGCAGCAAAAGATAACTGAGCTTCACAAATTAAAAGTGACTTTAAGAAAAGAGCTAGAGCAGTGAAAATTCCCATTTCCACCATCAGGGCAATAATTAAGGATTTACAATCAACAGAAAATATTACAAATCTGCCTGGAAGAGGACATGTGTCTATATCGTCCTAATGTGCTGTGAGGAAGAGAGTTGGAGTCGCTAAAGACTCTACAAGGACCACAGCTTGAGAATTGCAGAAAATAGTTGTCTCAGGGTCAAAAAACCCTGAAAAAGTTACTGACTCTGTTAGAAATCTTATAATGGGCCATGTTTGGAACTTCCAAATGGAAAATAATCCAAAAACAAACCTTAAAAACAACACAAAAATGGGTCACTGGGCACAAAACCAAGTTTCTGCTATGGCCATTTAAGTCCCCTGACCTGAACCCTGTAGCAAATGAGTGTGGTGAACTGAAGAGGAGAAGCTGGGAATCTAAAGGGTCTGGAGAGATTCTGGATGAAGGAATGGTCTTCTGATCTCATCAGGAATTATAAGAGAAAACTCAGAGCTGATATTTTCACAAATGGAGGTTTCAGAAATCCTTGCATAAAAAGGTGCCATTAAAGGTGCAATATGTAATTTTTCTGCTTTAAAAATAGCAGAAATCACTATATCTATGTTATATATATTTTTTAGTTGTGCACTTACATCATCCCGACAGTTTCCACGAACTTTCAAATCCTGAGAAAATTATAGTTTAATTAGAAGACACGGCACGTTTCTTTATTTCCGTTTTGTCGCCCGTCTATGGCGTCATATAAACTTTGACCCCTCTAGTTTATCTAACTTCCTGCGGAACCGCCAAATACAAAGGTGAACAGAAACAAAGACGAGACGAAGAAGAAAAAGTAGTAGCCTTGATTGAGACTATTATATTTTATATTTATATTCGTATTTAAACCTCAATCAATTACTTAGTTATGGATCATGATAATGCTTTGCCTGCACGTTCTGTGAAGCGCAAACGCACGGGTGAAATAAATGACCCGAGATGGTTCTGGGACAAGAGAAGCAACAAGACACGGGTAAATATTGGAGTTGCATTTCCAAGATAGAGAGAGCTTCGTGACAAGCTGAAACTACAGAGAGATACCGAACTCGCTTGCTTTCTGATAAACAGGGATGCATCCATTCAGCTAACTGTATCTATCCGTATATTTTGTGAAACGATATGATGTCTTGTGTAAGACGCAGACGGACTAGCTCTCATGTAAATCTACATTTGTTCTATATCTAGCTGAATAAAGTAGCTTCAAATGCAGTTCTCTAACTTGTTCGATATCATAGTATAACGTAATTATAATTATTAACGAAAGGCGGCCGTGTTTTTTAACATATATTACTACTAGCTAGATGATATATTGATTTGATAGGGTTCTCATAATTCTCCTTTCGAAAAGACGTGATTGTCAAAATACTAAGTTAGAATGAGTGAGGAATGATAGGGAGCGACAGAGCGCGTGTTCCAATGAACAACAACTCCCATGAGCCTTACGCTCTTTCCCGACGTCATCAAAGTACGTCTAATGTTATTATTTTGATTGAGTGACCCCTGGTGGCCAAAAATTCCATACTGCGCGTTTAATTGTGTCCAATGTGTATTAGAATAATGAAATTTCCCCCATTTTAAATTCTTATACTCCAATGAAAGGTTTGATTTTTTAAATGAAAGATCAAAATTACTAACAATGCAAATTTCTTTTCACAGCCTTCTTTGATCATATTTACCAAGGGTGCCAATAACTTGACCAAAACTGTATATATACTGTATATATACACACACATTATTTTTATTACATTATAATATTATATAATACTTATATTATTACAAAATAAAATTATAATATACAAAACTAATACACGCACACGTTTGTTTTTGTGAAAAGTGGGGACATCCCATAGGCGTAATGGTTTTATACTGTACAAACTTCTATCGCCATTCACCAACCCTACCCCTAAACCTAACCCTCACAGGAAACTTACTCAAAAACTCAAAAAAACTCTTTCTGTATGATTTATAAGCATTTTGAAAATGGGGACATGGGTTATGTCCTCATAAGTCACCCTCTCCTTGTAATACCTATGTCATACCCATGTCATTATACAGAGTTCTGTCCTGATATGTCACAAAAACATGCCCACACACACACACACAATGGAGGAAATATTTTTTGATCCACTGCTGATTTGTTTGTCCAAGTTTGACAACTTACAAAGAAAAGAAGTGTCTGCAATTTTTATGGTAGATTTATTAAAGGATAGAGACAGAACCCCCCCCCAAAAAAATAAATAAATAAGTCCATTGAATGCACTGTAATTCAATCCCTCACAGCCTTGCTTTGAAATCCATATAATTCAGGTCCTTTAAAAAAAAAAAAAAAGATTTACTTTTATTACTTTTTACTTTTATTTATGCCATAGGAAAGGTTATAAGTCAGCTGGTTAATATCATATATATATATATACACACAAAGCTTATCATGGTGATCAAGTATAACCCTAAATTAGTTTATTTTACAAAAATAACATACTAACTCTACATTATCCTGTCCTGCATACCAAATAAAGTAAAATATAAATTGCTTCATATATATCTCTTTAAAGAATAGTTCATTGATGCACATAGGAAAAGCTGGCCTAGCAACAATTCTGTCAGGACCACTGTCATCAAAGATGATTGACATTTAGCACAGAATTTGAATTGGTGGTATGGCTCTGTTCTGGGCAAGAACTCTCTGTGCATCCATGCAGCCTAGCATGGACAAAATCAGGGAGAGCAGAAGAAAACCTTCCTAGGGTAACAGTACAGAACCAACATAAATGTATTGCAGAGATAATTAATGTTCAATAATTTAATGTACACATTTTTTAAACTAAAAGAATCAGAAGGCTGATTCCTGACTGGAAGAGAGATGGAGTTGGGGATGGTGGAGTCATCAGCTATTGAGCAATGCTAAAGCTGCTGATAATACTGAAGGACCTTATATTTGAATGCTGAGATAGGCATCATATAAGTAGATGTAGATCAGCTGATGCAAGCTAGACTGACGTGACCTTCCAGAAATAACATTGTGTTTCATAATTACAACATTAAATGGGTCATGACATGAGAAATCAAATTTGCCATGATCATGAAAGGGTGAGGGGGCATCAATACGGTTTCCTATGCAATGACGTTAACCAATCATAACAGTGGCTGATTACTGACAGGTCTTAAAGGACCCGCCCCTAAAAACAGGTCATTTTAGAGAGAGGTTCAGAATGAGGCTTGAAAATAATAATTTTTTATTTATTTTTAAAAAATTGTGCGCGCAAAACTTTATTAATGTAGTAATAAAGTAAATCTCAAGGAACATATTAAAATAATAAAAAATCCATGTCATGGCCCCTTTAATTTAGACTATTATTAATCAGAATAGTGTTTTTCTCTCATTCAAATAGGTTACATTGCTGTAAACAGCAGTGAGGATGACACACATTTACCTACTGAAAAAAATGGTTGTGGTTATAAATAATACATTTAATTTATTAAACAAGTGTTTTTTCTTATTTTATTCTACAATTAAAAGCAATTAACCATTCAAGGTTGAGCACAAGTGTTTTTACTACAGCTAAAGGGGTTAATGATCACAGTTTGTGTTATTCAGTGAGTTTGTGTTGGGTTGCATGCCGTTACCTTCGGTCCTCTTCAACACTGAGCCCCCTAAAGCAGAAAGCTGCTGACATGTAAAGGCCAAACATTTCACATAATTCAAAATGACTCATTTAAAAATCTTCCTTCGTCATTACTCATGAGGACACTGTACCGCAGAGGCCCAAAACACTTTCCCTGTCAGTCCGTCAGCAGACTCTCTCTCAGTTCACTCTCTCCACGGACTTACTTGTCACCCAATATCGGAGTGTCTGTGAAATCACCTTTTGTCCTTCGCTCTCTTCCCTCCGAAAGTGTCCTGATGTTTGACAGGACGGCTAAAAATAAGCACCGAGCTGCACAATTAGCTGTTATAATGTCCCATAATCGCCCCCCCCCCCCCCCCCCTGAAAATTCGCAGCATCCAGGGGTGCCCATCAACACCTTGGATGTAGCGGTCAAATTGAATAATAAATGTTTAATGCCGGTTGGGTCGCAGTCAGTCAACAGTCAACAGACTGTGGCTGTGGGCAGGGAGACGACGAGGTCATTAACCCTGCCATTTGCTTAACAAGCGCTAATTACAGCTGACATTTCCACAGGGCGCTTCCGAGCGTCAGCTGCCTGTCCTCATCAAGAGGACACGGTCATTCTTCACACACACACACACACACACAATAATGAAATTAAAACAGAGTACCAACAGTTTAATAGAACCCAAAAATCAAATATACAGCAGAAAACTCCCACATTTCCTCTTTTCTTTAAGGCTAAAAGCAGCATGGACTACAAAAGCACTGATTAAGCAAGAAGAACCCAATGACTCGAGGATTTTGGCATTTTATGCAGAGAGGAAAACACAAACAAAAGAGATCTGGCATTAGGACGCGCCATGAAGCTGCTATAGAGACTCATTTGCATTGCAAACTGTGAAGGCAATCATGACGCTATGAGCCGCATAAACCACAGTACTGTTCTTTCACATCTACATTATCATAAAACTGCACAAAAATTACTCTCTCTACAAGTAGAATGGCTATCTATATCTATTCTATTTGCAGACCCAAGGCAAATATTTGATCCTAAAATTATAGAGTAGATTTTGAATGAATCAAAATAGAAAGCAAGCTTATCTTTTAAACACAGGCCCAATGGATCAAATATGGATAAATGAAGGGAGGAATAATGCCAAGCGGGGAGCCCAAAGTGGAGAGAAGGAAGAAAGCAGGAAATCCCAGGACAAGTCAGTGGAAGGAGACAAATAACTTAAGACGTAGAGGACATGTCTATAAATAGACATGGCGGCCGTACCGGCAGGGCGCTCACTTTTTCTTTTCTTTCTTAAAAAAAGAAAAGCAATGGAAACAAACAAAGAAAAAAGGAAAACAAAAAACATCAAGTCTACCAACCACAACTGACTCGCTCAAAATCAAAAGGGCAGAACCAAGTAAAAAAAACTTAACAAAATAACACGAATTCATGAATAACATCAGTAAGATTCACAATATGGTAATACTCATTGTACCGTATGCAGATCAAAAAACCTGTGGTTTAATGTGTATTTGCAAAAACAAGGTATGAATGCACATGTAAGCAATAGATGTAATACAATCAGATGTGTTTGAGAAATCCCGACTTTTCAAACATTCATGATGAAAGATGCCCAGAAGAGTTCAAGTCAACATGAAACAGCATGTGCAACCAAGTGGAACAGAATATTCCAGAACAAAACGCAGGGTTGGTTGTTAATATTTCATCCATTAGGAATTGATTGGATGATGGAAAGTGAGAGAGAATGAATGGAGTGTAAAGGCCTGTTTTCCTGAAACACCATCTGATCTGACACTGCTGCAGAATCCTATCCTCCTTCCTCAAAGCCATTCTATTGGCCGAGACAGATGTATGGGTGCTCTAAAAGAAATGATAGAGGATTGCTTTTTAAGTGTACGCTACCATTCAAAAACAATTTTGGAAGCAAATGAATAATTTATGAAACAAGGATGAGTTAAATTGTTCAAAAGTGACAGTAAAAAATCTAGAATAAATAAATGCTGTTCTGTTATCAACACTGATAATCAAAAGAATTGTTTCTAAAGCAGCAAATTAGCATATTAAAAAGGTTTCTGAAGGATCATGTGACAGTGAAGACTGGAGTAATGATGCTGAAAATCCAAAGAAATAAATTACATTTTAAAATATATTCAAATAGAAATCTAAAACTTTACATTTTAACAATATTTCACAATACCACTATTTTTGACCAGATAAATGCAGCCTTGGTGAGCATTAGAAGGCCAAACTTTTGAAAGGTAGTGTATTTATTCTTAAATAAATATCACATTATATTAGTGAATCTAAAAATTGTTCAATTAAATATTTCCAGTTCGGTTAGGAAACAAACAGCTTGACTGTTATAAAGATACAACATGTTACACTTTTGACTTTTGCGTTGAGAAAGGGGGACAGGTCTGCACAAAAACCCATATTTTGAGAGCCAGACATGGATGTTCACCCTCAAGAGCATCTTACTGGTTAACGTTATTCAACAGCCTAACTGACATCAGGAAAAAAGAAAAGATCGATCAAAAGACTAAAACCGGGAGCTAATCTGGAAGTTTACTCAATGCGTCTCATGAATAATTACTGCTCCATTTCCTCACCAGGGTCAGCCATCTCAACCCTCGACAATAAGTCACCGCTTCATTAGCGCCACTTTAAAAGGGTTACGAGCAAACTAATTATCTCTGGAGTGAATATCAGCTCATTAATATATGCAAAGACAAAGACATAACACAGAAAGAAAACAAAATACATTCCAGTTCACTTTCAAAATAAGAGTGCAGCACCGCAAACGCTTCATCAAAAATAGATTGTAACAGCGAGACAGGTGCAGCGCAGGTGGTTTCAAATGTCACTGATGGATGAATAAGGACAGCGAGCTGACAAAATGTACATTATTCAAGCGTTTAACATCAGCAAACTCCACAGCGCTGAACTTGAAGTTCAACTGCATCACTTTTAACAGATTCTGACACCTCCATCTAATCGATACACTCCACTTGCTTCAATAATTAAAGCAGAAAGACACTTCTTTAATTTATTATTCAGATTATCCATGCAAGGCTTTGGTCCGAGTTATACGAAATAATTAGTGATTTTGATGAAAACGTTTGCTATTGATGAGTCGAGTCATTCATTTCGCATTACACGGCGATTTATAAAGCTCACACATCTGGTTTGGAAAGATTCAGAAGGTGAACAATTTATCACCAATCAAAACAGATGAGTTTGGAGTTAATAAATACACCGAAAGGTGAAAGAAGGGTTCAAAGGGAAAAGGGTGATAATCAGATCATCTACATCTGATTAGCATAAACATCTGCATAATTTGATTGGCCTGGGAGATCGAATGGACGTGCGAGTGGTAGATGCCTTTTCACAGTGCTTTGAGATTTAATCTGCTGTTCTCCAGCGGTATTTGAGATTAGGATTTGTTTATGTACAGTACCACAGAGTGAAAACCAAAACCCTTAAGTCTGCCTCCAAGTCAGTAGTTTCCTTTCAACACGACTCCAGTCCTGTGGTCTCAGAGGCTGACCTCACATCACACCGATTCATTCTTTATAAAGCCATATTAATATTTCACGTACATCTCAGTAGTAGTCGAATGCTAATACTAAAGCTCTAAAAGTACTCGTTTTCTAAGAAATAATTGTGCTTCATGCGCATACAAAGCCACTGGTTAAAGGATTGTTAAAATTCACAGCCTTGCCTTGTTTAAAAAAAAAACAACAACATAAAAACCCAAACACATTGCTCAGGCGGTTGCATATTGATTCTTCAAATCTGAAACGCTCAGCTGCGCCTCTTGAGAAATGACCCTTTACGGCTGCCATAGTTTCATGTATTGCAGAGTTTCAATAACGCAGAGTGATTACGGACGGGAATCGACCCGTGTACCTGCGTGTGGTACAATCAATGTGGCAATGAGCAAAAGGGCCAAGGAGATCACATTACAGTCCAATAACACAAAACACGAGAACGGTGGCGAGAGAGGACGAAAAAAAATGAGGATCTGTCAAGAAATAAAAATGAGAGGTGGCTGCTCCACATCTGAGGTAACAAATACAGGAAGATGCGGGGAAGCCTAGGATTCCATGTCCTTCTGTTTTCAGTTTGATAACCGCTTTCTGTTCCTTGGCATCTCACTGTCAGTTATCTTCTGGAGTCATCTGCGGGCAAACTGAACTGTCAGCCATCAAGATCTCTGGGAGGTTCTTCCAAAATATCCGTTTTGTCAGTGGTTGTTTAAGCCGTCTCATTCTTGATCGTGAATTGTAACAGACGATGACACAAATTTGACGTCATAGGCGAGCTCTGTCTTCGCAGTGCAAATTAAATGGAGTGAAGAAGAGCGGTTTGGACTTTGCAGGGTTGCGCCACGGTCCGCTTGCGGGTTCTCATCTCTTGTAGTGGCTTGGAGCGTCAGCGAACATGTATTTGAGTCTGTAGGCCTCCGCCAGTAGCAAACCCACTTCTTCGTTGCCCCAGTGTATTGTGGGAAGGTTCTGCAGGAGCATTAGCAGGCTCTGAAAATACATAAACACACATTTCATAAAACTGGATCATTTAGTGGCTTTAATACAGCTGCTGGTAGCAGCCTTCAACTGCAAAAATTATCTGTTCTCTGAAATGCATTTTTACTGTTCTCAACTGGAAAGGCTTGTAATCACGGCATGATTACAATGTTAGGATAATGTGATTCATGATTGAGCTCGTAGGTCGCTGCTTGTGTATTTAGCACGTGTAAGTGTGTGTGTGTGTGTGTGTGTGTGTGTGAGTAGGCTTTCCACCACCTACAGCTGCTATAAGTGCACAAGAGCAGATCTATCGTAATCAGCTTCACTCTGTGTAAGATCAGATCTCAGGTTCTTCGGTCTGGGAGTTTTAGCGCAGTAGCATGAAGCTGAAAATCATTGATTTTCAAGTTGCTAACCAGAGTACCTTTGAGCTTTGGGTTAAAAAAAATGGAGCTCATCATTACAGCCTATATATAAATCGACCGAAAAGTCTGGCGTGACATCACATGTGTGTGCAAGAATATAAACCAACTAATTAAGGATGTTTAACTTTAAACCATTATGGCATTAACCTAATTCTACATCACTATGACTGTGTTTTGATTGATTATAGTCTGAATTGTCAAAAGCACAGGTGTCTTTGTTCGATTCTCAGGAACAGCAATTCTGTAAATAGAAGCTCGTTTATCAGTAAATAATGGAGAAACACATCAGTAGCGGCTAATTTATTTATAAATCAAATCCAGATGGGACATTTGCAGTCTTTGTATGCAGTAAATTAATTACTATCAAAGCTCAACAAGTGTGAATTATCACCTACAAATGAAACTCAGTCAACACGCTATCTTTTGTACTGTTAAAGCACCAGAAGACTGTCGCAACATCAACAAAATTACTTTGATGTCTGGTGAGAAACTGACGGGATTTTGAGAGCGAAAAAAAAACAACAACATAAGAGTTGGGGTCCAAAAACGAAGACGACACTAAAATGTGGGATGTAAAATCTAATTTAAATACGAGACAAAAAAAAAACAAAAATGCTTTAGGATGCCGAATACTCAAAACCAATAAAACATTAAAATAGATCAAATATTTAATTAATATTTAAAAATTTAAATAATAAAAAATTCTTAATAGTAATAATAATAAATGTATAGTATTTTATTATATATATATTTTATTAAATTTTTTAATAGAATAGAAAATCTATGATCATGTGAAAATTTTAATTTTAACAATTGTAAAAATCACATAAAAGCAAAATGTGAACATGATCATCAGTCCATAAATGATTAAATGTGATTATTTTAACCCACTGACAGCCCAAGTATAAACACATGCTCAAATGGCTGTTCATCTAAGCCTTCTCTACCAAGCCTGACAATGAGGCAAATAATAAACGAGAGATTCAGAGATGGGGCCGAGGCGTGGAGATCTTTGGAATAGCGAGAATGGGGGGTGAGTAACAGAATGCTCTCGTTTCGTGGGCGCTGAGGTGTGGTGAATCCGCTGGCCTGTGAAATTCGGTTACAGCAGAGGCTGCTCCAATGGAGGGCCAATTACTCCAATAGTCTCGGGGTAAGTGACGGCTGGGACGCTTTCCAGTGATGCATGCATGTGTGGGAAGCGCAGACGGTCACATGTAAATGAAACACGCTTCTTCACGGAGCCCATCGGCCGTGACACACGAGACATGCGAGATATTGTGGGTACCTGAAAGTCCACCATGGATAGGATCTCTTTGCGCCATTTGATGAGGAAGGCAGAGCACACGTAGAGGTGAAAATGGGAGAATCCCTCCGACTCCGCCTGAAGATCAAGAGCAGACACAGAGCAGAACACGCATGCTTGCATTAGGAAGTAGTCATTAAGCAGATGATTATCCAAAGTGACATACAGAACACTTATTAGTGACTCAGCCCCTGGGGTTAAGTGCCTTTCTCAAAGGGCGAAATGATGATGGCTTTGAGGTTTGCTCCTGGCAGCGACTGAACCAGCAACCTTTCAGTTACCAGTAGTTTGCTCTAAAGCAATAGTTCACCCAAAATGAAAAATTCTGTCATTATTTAATCGCCCTTGTGATGCTCCAGACCCATGCAAGTAGATATGTGAGCTTCTTGTTAAAGCATTTCATGTTTTTTCCTCACCACAGTCATCTTTGGCTTGCTGACCGCTCATAATTAATGATTTTCTGTTAGCTTATTTTATTTTTATTTTTTTACATTTTCACACTTTTATTTTCCATTCAATAGCAGATTATGGAAAACAACTTGAAAGTGTCAAAAGCATGTACCATATGTGCCATATTTAGAGTCTGCTGAATATCACAGCTTAGAAGAAATTCAGACAAAAAAACTCTGGTAATTTTTAAACACTAACATGAACAAAGATTTGGGAGCTGAAAAAAAAGGAACAATAATTATAAACAATGATTATAATTTCACTCTGTTCCTCACCAGTGCTGCTGCTGTTAACTAAAACTGTTAAAAAAAATTTTTCTTAATTAAATAAACGTAATATATGAAAAACTTACAAAATTAGAAAAGTTACTTTGGCAATTAAGATGAAGTTGAAGTACTAAAATGAATAATAATAATAAAAAAAATAACAAAGCTGAATATTGGCTAAAATATATAAACTGATGTAAAATGAAAACTAAAAATGTTAAAGCTAATTCAGAACATTAATAAACACTATAACATTCCATAAATAATATTAAAAGAACACTGTTTCTCCCACAAAGGTATCTTATGACTTCAGAAGACTTGTCAATATGAATCGCTGCTGTAAAGCCAAGCAGAGCAAATACAAAAGACATTATGAAGAACTGGATAAAATGTATCAGGTCAAAGCATGGGTTGGATTTGAACCCATCTCCCAGTAAAAGCTGGGATATACCTTTAGATTCTGTTGGCTTTGCCATGGCTCCAACATTCCCTCAGCCAGAAATAAAAACAACAGTTTACTTCCATCATGAGTAATAAGAGTTTTAAGACGGCACATACTATTCGTTAAATTATTCAGCTACAGTCGAGCGCCTGCACACAGAGCTCCTAATGTAGTTTTACTATCTATCTAATATATTGGATTGGGAATTAGGTTGTGTTAGTTATTCCCATCGTATCTAGAGAAGACACCACCCACCACCTCATTCCTCCTCTCTCTCCCCAGCATCCCCCTCTACTTGTGCTGTGTACAGTGTTGTACATTCAGCCACTTGAGAAGCAGCAAGCGGTTATTAATAGCTTTGTTTACTTTGTTTCCCTCGGTCCCTCTTGAAGTGAGAAAAGAGGGGGGAAAAGGAGGAAAAAGTTTGATTTTTATGAAAGCACAAAGAAATTGCAAGAAGCAGGAGCGAATCTAGAAGTAGAGTTTATTGCTTCTCAAATTATGAAATGTGTTAGTCCAGAGATGTTTCTTGCTTGAAGAGTCGCAGGGTTCAAAGCTTACTTGACAATTACTCTTTCTGAAAGTAACAACTTATTAATACTGCCAGTAGATACACTGTGTATCAGGAACTAAAGAGCACTTCTGTGTGAAAATAGCAAGAGTGACACTGTTAAGGTGTTTCTAAAAAAGGAAAAAATAAGACACAGGCTACTTTATAAGGTACACCTGTCCAATTTCTTGGCAACACAAATTGCTAATCATTCGATCACATGGCAGTGACTCGATGCATTCAGGCATCTAGATGTGGTGAAGACGACTCGCTGAAGTTTACACCGAGCATCAGAATGGGGAAGAAAGGGGATTTAAGTGACTTTGAAAGTGGAATGGTTGTTGGTGCCAGACGGGCTGGTCTGACTGTTTCAAAAACTGCTGATCTACTGGGATTTCCACACACAACACTCTCTAGGGTTTACAGGGAATTACACCAGTCTTCAGTGTCACATGATCCTTCAGAAAGCATTCTAATATGTTGATCTGCTGATCAAAAAAATAAAATAAAAAATAAGTGTATTATTCTTATTAGTCGATGTTGAAAAGGTCGAAATACGTTTTTTTTTTATATAAAAAATGATTCTTTGATGAATAGAAAGTTGAATAGTAAATACAACTCTTTTGTAACATTACAAATGCCCTTACAGTCACTTTTTAATGAATTGAATGCATCCTTGCTGAATAAATCTCAATTCTTTCAACAAATACACCGTTTTTCCTTTTTCAATATATAGTGGACTAAGTATACTGCAAGTACCGTAGTATTGACATGTATGACATAATTTCTGCACTATGGTACTGAATAAGAAAAAGGAAAGGACTGCTAAAAAGAAAGAAGAGATAGGAAGCCTTAAGAGGATTGAAGACCAAGCAAACGAAAGCAGAAGAAAGAAGCATTCATGATTAAGTCCTCTTTCCCATAAGAACACATTGGAGATGGGGTTATTCACAGCCAAGCGTTCCCTGCTCCAGCTCTCAACAGAAGTCATCTCACTAATGGAGGGGACGTGAGATGCAGATGCTTCAGAACATCAGTCAGACATTAACATGACTTTCCTTTTTGTCTTTACAGCTCTCTCTCTCTCTCATTCTTCATTTCTTTCACTCACATCTCTTTCTTTCTGGCCTGGGCTCTTTGTGCGCCTCTAATTGATCTTGAGGAGCGAGTCTTTGTGCCAAACGTGCAATTACAGGAGGGACCTGATAAAGAAGCCCAGGAGAAGTTGAGGCTCTTTTCTCTGCCTTTTTACACAAAACGCCCTCATCTAATCAACTTGCTCTGGTCCGCCGAACATGCAACATGTGTCTGCTCACTGGATAATACCAATGAATGTATTCATTAACAATTAATCAGAAACATATTATTCAGTGTTATCAGAAAAGCCTAAAGTGTCATTTGAACAATGGTAGTTTAATACAAAATGACAACAAATAGGACTGAAATTAATGCTAGATGGCAACATGAAATCAAAATGTTCCCAATCTGCTTGCCTTCCTGTGCACGCTTCATCAGTCCGTGTTATCATAATGAAAAGATTAAAAATACAAAAAAGTTTTGAAGCTCATTACGACGTCACAATAAGTTATGGCTGAGCTCATGAATATTAACTGGATTATGCAGATGTAGCCTCATAATGGACCTGCCCACTCATGTGATGTAATGAATATTCATGAGTTCTATTCTCAGTTTTGCTTCATATGCACCTCTAGCCAACACAGCATCGAGCTACTTTATATTTCACATGACTTTTTACCATTTTGTTTAACATTCTTAAACAAATCTCCAAGGTATATTGAAATGAAGATAAAGTTTATAGTATTTGTTGTTTTATGAGTCAAATCTGTAATGTCTAGAATTTAACATCACAAATAAAATGTGATGCCAACACTGATGCAAGCGAGAATGTGTATCTAGCGAAAGATATAATGTACACTATTGGTCTAAAATTTGAAATAATTAAGATTTTTTAAATATTTTTGAAAGAAGGCTATAATAACTCACCAAGGCTGCATCTATTTGATTAAAAATAAACAAGAAAAACAGTAATATTGTAAAAACAACTAGTCTTAAGTGTAAATTTTTTTAGAAATTTAGATTTATACATAATCTGAAAGCTGAATAAATAAGCTTTCCGTCGTTATTAGGATACACAATATATGGTCGAGATACAATTATTTGAAAATCTGGAATTTGAGGGTGCAAAAAAAAAAAAATCTTAATACTGAGAAAATTGCCCTTTAAAGTGTCCAAATGAATTCTAAGCAATGCATATCACTAAACAAAAATGAAGTTTTGATATATTTACAGTAGGACATTTACAAAATATCTTCATAGAACATGATATTTAGTTTATATCCTAATGATTTTTGGCATAAAAGAAAAATGGATAATTTTGACCCATACAATGTTTTTTTTGGCTATTGCTAAAAATATACCCCAGTGACTTGTGCTCCAGGTTCACATATTTTGTAATTTGACATACATCACATTACACAAGTTAAATGCATTGTGAATAAACAAGGTTTAGGCCCTTTCCAAGGATTTGTTCTGAGGTGAAACATCATATATTTTATTAAACAATTGATCTGCATGTTTCTCTTTGATCTATCATTACATTTGCATACATTTGTGTGTGTGAAGGAAGCAGGGCAGGTCACAAGAGATTGAAAACGCATACATCATGGCTCAGTTTCTTCCTGTGTGTTCAGTTGGCCTCGCTGACACATCTCCTGCCTCTACCTCAGTGAGGTGGGTGAATGCCACCTTTCCTGCTCGCCCTGACCCTGACCCTGCTGTGAAAAACGCCTTAGGAAAAAAAAAAGCCAAAAAAAAAAATCTGGTTCTGTGAAATTAGAACAGATGGAAAATAACCTGGAGAAAAACTGTGCTTGTCAAGCAGAGCATAAGACGTACATTCAGTAATTTTTTTATGTACAAAATTTACAAATATGTATAAGAAAAACTGTCAAAATCGGTCAAAAGAGTTTTATATGTTTCCTTTAAGGGGCTGATGATCCAAAATGCCCATCAATAATGTTTGGCAACATCACTGATTCAAAACGAACAGAAGCAAATGACATGCAAGCGAGCATAATGGTTCACCGCTCCCCATTTCCTCTCACGGATTGCACTTGTCACCTGACAACTATTCCCCTTTATCCAATAAAACCCACCTTGTGGAAACGGATCCACGTCAAAACGGCATGCATGAGAGATGGAGCAGCAGATAGACGGAGGCAGATGTAAAGGACAAAGAAATGAGCAAGGAGATATATCAAAAGCAAGTCTGAGAAAGGACATGCAGATGGGACACGAAAGGAAATCAGTGGAATGAAACTCTTCAAAAGAATATTAATGAATGACAGGAATACGAGCAGTTCACCGCTTTTTGCCATTTTAACAAGAAAAAAAAAAGTACGGTGGTCTTCAAGGACGTGTCACCCATAACCTCTCAAGCGTTTGAACAATTCTTTGAAGATCAGCTATCATTCAAGGAAATCTGCATTCTTCCTGGAAACCACATAATGGGAGGTGACAAAGGGATGTAAAAAGGCATCAATTATGGAATTTAATAATCAATTATACTCTAATTACCAAAATTAAAGTATACTAAATAAAAACAACAAGTGGACAATTGTGTCAGTTTCCAAATATTAAGTATTTGGACCTAAACGTGTGTATGTGTATAATATCTAAGTGTATCTATTATTATTAATCAGAAGCTATAGAAAAACATGTTCTGAAAAATATTGTTGCTATAGATATTAAATCAGATTTCTATGTATGCAGAAACTTCAATACTTACTATTACTATTAATTAACAAAAGTATTATTTATTTAATATTATTTATCAACAAATAAGAATGAAAGCACAACATTAAAGTTAAATTATATATTATTTCTTTATTAAATAATTATGATCTTTTTATATAATAATTTTCTTCTTCTATGCCTACATTCAAGTATGTCTCCTAATATTAATTAGGTGGTATGATTATTTTCCTAAAAAGCTGGGGAAACCATAAACTTAGAAATTAGCAACAACAATTACTATACCCTTACTTCATTACAGGTGAATTGTGCAGTCGGCAGATTTCAAAAATAATTATGTAGTGCACTAAAGTAACCGAACTAAAAAAAAGCAAATTCTAAGTACAATTAATTACACTCCCACTAGATGTTCAAGTTCTGAGCTAGTAACCAAAGGTTTGTAGGTTCGAACACTCAGCTGATCCATGAACCAGCACCACTGTTCTTAATCAAGACACTTAACCCCAGGCCAATTGACAAATTTGACATAGAAGCACATTTTCGGACATGTTTTGGATGGTTTTGGAGCAGCAGTACCTGGTAGGTGTCCCACAGGCGAATGGTACAGCGCAGCGGTAGCTCCCGCATCAGCAGATTATTCATCCAGCGGAAAGCAAACTGCAGATACTCCACCTCACACTTTAGAAAGTGCAGGTGGACATCCTCTGTGGGTGTACAGAAGAAAGCACAGGGGGGTTATATCTATTTGCTCTAGTTTTGACAAAGTGCTGCACTGGGAGTAGCTTTTGTGAACCATGTATGGACTCCCATTGTTTAAAGAAGCACTCTGGCCCTGAACTAAGATCACCAGCTATTGTTGAATTCTCTCCACACCTGTTTCACTGAATTAACATTATAGACCCCTAACGTGTGTGTAATTATATTCGATTGAATGGAGAGAGAGAGAGAGAGAGAGAGAGAGAGAGAGAGAGAGAGAGAGAGAGAGAGAGAGAGAGAGAGAGAGAGAGAAGGTTGGGGTGGAAAGGAAAGGTAGGCCTTGTGCTTAGCTCATTGAGAGAGGGATTTTTCTGATAAGCTCTCATTCGGCCTTTGAACGGAATAAGAATGGCTTTCGAAAGCAGCTGTATTGACTAGAAGCCTGATAGACATTGATGGAGAAAATGTGACGGGTCTCTAAAAGTACTGAGAACTGAAGTTGGACCTATCAGAAGGAAAATGGATACTCTTACTGCGACGTATAAAAGCAAGAATAACATAAAAAATAAGGTTTTAATGATCAACGATCTTCGAGATGTTACTTAGGGGTTGCATCATAATGGATTCAACTAATGGAGCAAGTCATTGGTGTGAAGATTGAATATTATCACAAATTCACTTTTTTCACAATCCCACTTCTTTAAAAAAAAACAAAAAAAAAAACAACAAAAGGTTTTGCTCATAATGATTCTGATTCAGGCAAACAAAATAAAAGCATAAAATATTACTTGTGTTATAAAATTGAAACCATTGTCATTTTCTGGAAAATATCTTAATTTATTTTTGGGTTTGTGGTATCAAATGTTAAACAGGGAAGGTGAAAAGTTAAAGGGATACTCCACCCCCCCCCCCAAAAAAATGTAAATGTAGTCATTAATCACTTACCACCATGTCGTTCCAAACTCATAAAAGCTTTGTTCGTCTTTGGAACACAATTTAAGATATTTTGGATGAAAACCGGGAGGCTTGTGATTAATGACCAAATTTGAATTCTGGGGTGGAGTATCCCTTTAACATCGATTCAAAGCCAGTGCTTTATTATTAACACAAGACTACTTATCCACAGCTAAGCTTATATATTTCAAGCTAAACGCCGGTCATTTTACACGTTTCAACATTTAATTAAAAAAATACATAAAAAGCACCATTTGGTAGATCTACAAGATGCTCGCTAGTGTATTTTCCTGATTAGTCTTCTGAAAGAGCGATTTGTTTTCCCTTCACTCCATTCGTCTCTCCTCTCAGCTCACTTCCATTTGGCTTCACACCCTAATCGCAGGGGCTTATGGGGAATTGATTTCTCTCCTGTGCTCCCCGGCGAGACTGTGGGGTCTGCTATTGCTCACGGTGCTGGTGGATGCTGATGGATGGGAAAGAGGCGCGCGGCGGCTCTCACTGAGAGTTTCAGTGTGGGCTGTTCGGCTTATCACACCAAGCACTTCGAAAAGGGGAGGACAGAAAACAGAAAAAAACAGAGGCGGACTAGTGGCATAATGGAAACGTGTGATTCCAAGACACAGAAACGGCCGACACCATGGGAAAACAAGTCTTTTCCGAGGCGACGAACAAGATCACACCCTGGCAGAAAAACATTTTGCACTGCTATTTATGGTTTGATACAACTAGTGCACACCATTCTGGAGGGCAAAGGGCAAAATAGATAAGATTATTCGAGGGACTCCAGACTTTGTCATTTCATTCTGGCAGTCATGATGTGTTATTTGGGCTGAAGCTTCTGAGGGTGTAAAAAAATGTGTCGCAAAAAGTGGCATATGTTTTGCCCAAAGAAGCTTTGACGACTGCATTTGAACTATTCATAGAAACCCGTCAAAACTGTTATACTCCTAAAAAGAACAACAGCTACAACAAGTGAAAAAAAAAGAAATAAATACATCTACGAGTACAGCTTTGTTGAAATAGCAGAAACAAAGTGCAAAAAGAAACTGTTTTGTTTTAAGAAGCTTCAAAGGTAACTTGCTTGGTGAACAGGACTACCTACCCCAAACATTTTAAATATACGTTTCACTTCAAAGATTTTGCAATCATTTACTCATTCTGATGTTGTTGCTAATTGTTTTTCATGTAGGAACTTAAAATGAGAAACTTGAAAGAATGTTTACGCTGCTCTTTTGTCACAATGAAAACATACAGTGACTAGCGTCTGTTCTACTGCAAAACACAATTTAATTTGAAGATGTTCACTCTTATTCAACTTATTTCGAGAGAGAAAAAATATTTTATATAATCCTGTATTAAAAAAAAAAAAAAAAAAAAAAAAAAAAAACACATACACTGCCAAACATCAATGGTATCAGGTTTGGCCTTATTAGTTTGTGCTGTTTTACATTCACAGGCACATAGCTAGGATTGTCAGAACGGGGGAAATCGGCCCAAAACCTGCCCGATTATCTTTTGGTGTGTACCCAGCATAAGACGGTGAGCCAAGTTTTTAGAGGTTAAACTGAGGTTAGACCACAGCCCCTCCCAGTCGACCGATAAACTAAGGTCAGACAGTACCCAATTCCCAATTGATCTGATAGTTAGAAGTTTTGAAATGCGATCAATATTTATACTATATATTACAGAAACAGTTGGTTGACCAGACTAGGATGAAAGGAAATAGGAGCTGCCCAAGGAAATCCATATGCTTTGAGAGCAGAACGTAACTGAAAAAAGACAAATATGATGATGATGGTAAAAAAAAAAAACATTGTGCCATAACGGTGTACTGTAAAAGAATTTGAAGGGTCCTCCTATTTGACGTTAGATTAGACGTTAACTGTTTTCCAGATTCTAATAGAATAAGCTATAACCGGGCCAAACTTGTAATTATCATCTTTTTTTCTCGGTGCCAGCAAATAAAACATCTTGAAGTCTGTTTGGCTTAACCTTGTCAGGTTCAATCACTCTCTATGAAACTTGAGACTGAGGGTCAACCCAATTATGAAAAGCCTTAAGTTGGAACGGCAGTTCCGAGATTTTTGCTGAGAGGAAGCAAATTACCAAAATTCTTATTTTTGTACAATTACTTTAATTCCATGAAGCGTGAAAGGAATTGATGTGTTTGTCAACATGATCTTACCATCTATTCTGCTAACGAGCTCTTCCAGCGCCTTCACTTTATTCTGAATCCCAGGCTGGGCAAATGTATAGTTGTCCTGATAGAGAAAAACAAAGGCAGAATTTAGAACATGAATAATTATTCTGTCAACTCACTAAGGCTCTTTCACAGGACTTATATAAGAGCTTCAATAGCTCAATATTAGCATCATGCACCACTTTGACCTACATGACATGAAAAGCTGTGCAATTAGTGTTATGGAAGGGCAATTTTTATTCTATGTGGTAGTTATGAAAACTAAACCTGTAAAAATGCTTTTAAGAGCCCTCAAATAAACAATAAATGTTAATATTTATAGACTGCGTATAAAAAAAATGTTGGCTGTGAGTTGCAAGGTTGAAAAGAAGCAGAGTTTAAAAATTTTATTAAATAATTTTATTAAATAAAAACTAATAAAATTAAATAAATAAGAAAATAAAAGAAAAATAAAACAGTAATGACAAGGGTGAAATTAATTAGTTAGGATTTATTAACTGCTTGTGGAAAAATAAAAAAACCTAAATAAAATAATTAAATAAAATGTAAGAGAAAACAGTAGCAACAAATGTAAAATAAAATAAAAATAAGATAAAGAAAAAAGCAGTACCACCAATGGTCAAATAAAATAAAATAAAAAAAAGAAGAAAGAGAAAACCGAAACAAAAACTGTAAAATAAAATAAAATTGAGAGAAATAAAATAAAATAAAAAGAAGGAAGAAAAAACAGTAACAACAATGGTAAAATAAAAAATAAAATAAAATGAAATAAAAAGCAAGTTACTGAAGGACACCTCTGATGCATGGCTTGGTATCAGGTGATTAACTGTAGGAACTGTGGGCACAATATTGTCACATTCATCGTTGTTTCGTAACTAATGTTGTTCCGTCTCTCTATCTCTGTTCCTCATCCCTTGTGGGTCATTAAGGGCCAGTGGCCGTCTGCTGTGCTGCGGTTCATGTTTTAGCCCTGGGGGACGACTGCATAGGAAGACACATTCTGTGTTCTGATCCGTGCATGTGTTCTGCCCTTCAGCTCGGCTCCACTCAGCCAATGAGCACAACACAGAGCAGCCCACGGGACAACCTGACTGCGGCCTGCATCTGACCCTTACTCCCGCCTGCAGACGAGTGCCCTCACATGCTCGCCTCGCTCTAACAGAGGGCCCTTCTCAAGGGAACACAGCCAAAGATCTGAAACCCCCTAGCTTAAGCTTTCTCTCCAAGTTTTATTTGTCTCTCTCTCTCCCCTATGCGGGTAAGTGTCTTATCCTCTAGGGCTTAAGCACAGTGCCTTTTTTCAGTCCGTCAGAGAGTCTCTTTTATTGCATTGTATTCAACTTGTCACTGGCGTTTGGAAAAGAACGAAAGGATAGGATGACCACTACAGGGTTTAGTTTTAATAAAAAGACACCGAATAGATACTGTCCTCAGGGAACTGCAGATGGACCAAGAAGGTCTAATGCCTGGAGAAAACTATTACCATTACTGTCTTAATTGCAGTAGCTCTGCTGGAGCATAATGTATTTTAATAGAATTTTGTGAAGAATGGGATAATTATTATTAAGAACTAAAAGAAGAGAAATAAAAATAAGATGATGATGACATTCAAATCAAAAGAAATGTGGATTTTTGGAATCAGGATTTTTGAGGCTGATCACCGATCACAGAAAGCTTTTTAAGGACTTCTTTATATCAGGTAGAATTATTTAAAGTGATGATCCAATCAAGATTATTAGACATATATTCAGGCCCTGAATTTCATTTTTGAAAATTAATTCCTCTCTTAGGCGACTCTTGTGAGGATTTTTTTTTTTTTTTAATCTGAGGGGTGGAGGGGGCCTTTTTTTCAAAAATATATATTTATCTCACCTAAATGTTTGATCATGCACTGTAAAGCACAGTAGACTTTAATTGTATGCAGTTATGGCGTAATTACTACATTTTTGTGTCAATGCATTTTTATATTTACCGCAAACAACGCAAGGTTTTTACCGCGTGTAGCACAGCATAAAATAGACTATGTGTGGAAACTATCACTGCACTTCTGCAGACGCACCGCTCCTAAACGCACTGCCAGACCACAACCGTGTGTACAGTGTGAACACTTTAATCCATTAACATGAGCGCGGAAAAAATATGCACCTCAAACAAGAGTAATGTGAACCTGGCATTATTTTGTGTGTGTGCGCTGCGAGTGCGCACAGTCTTCAGGAAAACATGTGAGCATTGAATGGTTTAAACAAGGTTAAAGTTTGCGATTTTCGGCCGATTGCGATTGTCAGCCGATCAATCGAAGCACCTACAAATTTAAATATGAAAATTATTAAAACATTTTGTAACAGTACACCAACAAAAAAATATCAAATTATTTTGAATACTATTATTATAGGAGGAGAAGGAAACAGAAATTTTTGATTTTGCTTCCTTTAAATAAAATAAAAGGGATTAGAATAAGAAAGTAAGATAAGAAAGTAACAGACATGAATGACATGAATTAAATTAAACCCAAGTATACATTTATTAACATATTTATAAATGTTCTTAGAAAATTATAAAAAATATTAACAGTAGCAATAAAAAAAAAATTCTGAAATTAAATGGTTAGGATTTATAAACTGCTTGTTCAAACTAAAATAAAATAGTATAATATATAAATAAATAAAAAAATCAATAAAAAAAAACCGATTAGAATGAATGGCTACTTTTGAATGGAAACAAGTGGAACAAATACCTGTATCCCATCCAACAATTTGCTCATGCACCAAAAGCTGTCGGCCTCAATGTTTCGTTGTGTATCCAGAGGCAAGCTTGCCATTTCGAAGTTTTCCACGTCTTCCTCTAAGGGAAAAAAGACACACAAAACACACATACATTCATGTTCGGTCACCAGCAGACCAAACCAACACACATGCTGCAGGCGTTCTCAGCAGTCTGTGTTTTCTTGCAGGCGACAGCAGCTCTGGTGTGTGACGTGCATCGTATGCACAGACACCATGAAGCCATTAGATCATTAGCTGGCAAACTGCATTCTTTATTCAACACATTCATCAGCCCACTTCCTCGTCCCTCTCCCTCCCACCGCAGGCTTCCCCTCGCAGCCATGACCTTTCCCGATTCTTTAAACAGTATGTGCTAAATGATGCTGATACACACATTATGCCCCAGAGAGCCAGACCTGGCTGCAAGAGACTTCTGTGTGACACTCCACTCACCCACCGCAAAACTAATGTAGTCCTCCATATCTTGATCTTTCTTTCTTGCTCTTTTCTTAATAAGGATGGAGGGATTGGGAAGGGGAAGGAAGGACAAGGAGATATTTTGATGAAGCACTGAGTAAAGAGAAAAAGAGAGAAAGAGAGAGAGAGAGAGAGAGCTCTAGGCATGTTTGCATGCAGCTTGCGCATCGCCAAAGCAATTCAGTCAATCACGCGACTGTTACTGCGGTACATGAGAGCTGAAATATAGATAAGAAGGAGGTCAGATCCAAGGTCAAATACACAATGAAGAATACATGCTCTCGAACGAGCGTAGATACTCAACTGAAGACCATGCTGACAATCTCTGCTGAGGTCTGTGGTCAGAGACAAAATCAAACTGACTGTAAACAGTAAACTATCAGGTGTATAAACCTACATACTCTACATTAGTACGTTTTCCCCTCATAATAAATGAATACTTAATTAGTGAAAGTGACAAAGACATTTGTTTCGTAATGCTTCAAAAGATTTCTGTTTGAAATGCTGTTCTTTTTAATCAAAGAATCCTGAAAACAATGTATCATGGTTTGCACAAAAATATTAGGCAGCACTTGAACTGTTTTCAACACTGATTACAATAAGAAATGTTTCTTGAGCAAGAAATTTCCGAAGGATCGTGTAACAATGAAGACTGAATGACTCCTGAAAATTCAGCTTTGCATCACAGGAATCACATTTTAAATATATTAAAATATATATATAATTTTTTTTTATTATAATAATACTTTACAATATTACTGATTTACTGTATTTTTGATCAAATAAATACAGCCTTTATGAGTAGAAGTAACTTTCCAAAACAGCTTATAAATCATATCCAATACCTTTGAATGGTAGCATACTTTCTTCTGAAAACCCCCAAAAGCAAGTCATACAGGTTTGGAATGAAATAAAGGTGAGTAAATGTTGTCTGAATTTTGATTTTTGAGTTATATATATTTTCTATGCAAGTAATTACACCAAATGAAACTGCAAAAGTGCAAAAATAAACTTCCTCTTGTGTTTGTTGATCACATGCAAATTTTTATGCCTTGCAAACTAATGCATTTGGTTTTCTGTGATAAACATTGCTGTTGAACATTTTGCTGATTGAAATGTCATCAAGAGAACATTATCTAGCTAGATATCAAAGATGAGGATGCAAATTAAAAATTAATTGTTTAATATCTAAAAGAATTTTGAACATATTTAGATTTATTTAGAATATTTCGATTTTTTTTGTCAGAAATAATATGCTTGAATTTTATAATAATTATAATTTATATATATTATAATTATAAAATTCAAGCATATTTCTGACAAAAAAAATCTAAAATTAGAACTAGAAGTCAATCATGGAGTCTGTTAATTAAGAAAACCTTTAATTAATCAAGTCACAAAACACTTTTTATAAACAATTTACAGAAAAAATCTGTATTTACTAAATGTGGCACACAAATGTGAACCAGACTGGTAGCAGGTAAAAACCGGCAAAACCTCTCTGCTCAAACTGTCAGTAAACCTCTGCATTGCAGCAGGAAGAACAGCTGATGTGGGGCCGAGTGAGAGCCCGGATGGGACTCAAGTAAAAAAAAGATGAATGGAGAACGACAGGAAAGAGCTGGCAGGGGAAAAAACTGGAAAAGAAAAGTAAATAGCCCTCTTTGACCACAAATGAAGCATGCAGTGCCCTGCCGGTCATGGGCCGAGCCATATGTCACTGGCTACAGCACTGGAGAGATTCCTGATCCATTTAGCTCTCCACATTTCCACATCACTCCAAAGCTTCGGACACACACACACACACACACACACACACACACACACACAGCTGCTGCATAAAGCGGCTTTACAGAATGCAGGAGAAATCCTGTTTGTGGCACAAAGAAAGGCTTTGCCACCCTGTTCTCTGACCCCATGAAGAAAAGGGTGTTATTGTGCCATGTGTGATTATAAGCGACCTGAGGGATCATTCAATAATCATGAGTCAAGTCTGCAACTCGTGAAACAATTTACTGCTTATTTAAGTTGCTCCTCCATGTCTCAAGATGAGAATTAAATGATCCGTATTATAGAGCTCAAACTCTAAAAGCGGATTGGATGAGCCATGTTCAAAGCCGTTTATAAAATATGCCGACAGGCGCACACCTGGAGACTGCACATCAATTGAATTCTTTATGAAAGGAGTAGTTCACCCAAAATCCATGATTTTCTCATTCCAAACTCATACGATGACTTCTGTGGTAAACAACACGAGCAATTTGAGTTGAACAGGTTGCCATGTTGCATAAAATTGCAATAAACAGGGACTACAGCTTTCAGACATTTCAAAAAATGAGTTTAATAGGACCGTTGCACTTTATTTCAAATCTTTCAAGCCATATAACATTTTTGTGTGGACAAATAGACCATAATAAACAAAATTAATCTTGGCATTCACCCTAGCTCTACTTGCCATGTTCATTAGGGGAAGTAGCCATGTCTGATTCAAAACCAATTACATTGATGAATCAGTTCAGAATTCAGTTCACAAAACTGCTCTGAAAAAAGCCCAAAGTATACTTTATTTTTGTCTCTGCTACTTTCTTTTGTTCCGTCTCTTTAAATTTGTTTTCTACTATGAACCATCAGTCAGGGGCCATCGTTTTGGTACAACTGATTAGAGAAAGTGCAAAACCAAGTCAATGCGCATGGGCGATCTGTGTGTACAAAATACACAATTGGATGTTGCATGTACAGTACACTATTCTGGTGATGAAATTTGCATCACGTGCACGGTACATAGACCCTCATGTATGTGTAATAACCAAAGTGTACTTTGGCCTTAAATGGTCAACAAATCACAAATTCAGACCAATCTGGTTCAACCCTTGTGCTCAACAAACTGATTTAATGATCAAGTCACAACCACTGGAGAAGAAGATTTTCATTGTGGGTGGGGGGAGTGCATGAACAGCTCTCTCTCCACCTTCAATACCACAACTTAGGTGCCCTTGAGCAAGGCATTGAACCCCCAACTGCTCCCCGGGCGCCGCAGCATAAATGGCTGCCCACTGCTCCGGGTGTGTGCTCACAATGTGTGTGTGTGTTCACTGCTCTGTGTGTGTGCATTTCGGATGGGTTAAAGGCAGAGCACAAATTCTGAGTATGGGTCACCATACTTGGCTGAATGTCACTTCACTTTCACTTTTCACTTTCATTGAATAACATAAATTTCAAACTCAAAAACTATCAGATAACTTGGAATATAGTGCACAAGCCAAATTTTAAGGTGTTTTTTTCAAACTTAAAGCTCCAGTTGCCAAATGTTTGGAAAAGAGCGCCAGATTCATTCTTTAATCTTTTTCATAGAAGTCAGTCAGTCATACAGATTTGGATTAAAATGTGATTTTACCCTCATGTCATATTGCTCAGATTTAACACTAAAGGCCATTGCACAATGAGTCCGAATTTTTCGTTCGAAACTTTTGCACGTTGTGTCAATTTTTACACATTATCTCCAAAACGATCGTCCGTCATAAATTTTTTTTGGATCGGATTAAATTTTCTGCATTTTTCACATCCATAGCAAGCATTTTGAGATGCGTTTTGACAATTCAGAGCCACCAAATAAGGTAATGACAAAATCCAGAATGACGATTGTCCAGTTCAACCACTTTGTCTCACAGCAAAAAGCACGGTAAAGAAATTAGTGGTATGTTTTTATATGTGGCTCTAGTATCTCTAGCAATGCATCAAAGTGAGCCACTGACATCCTGAAATAAATGTTGAATTGCCCATGATAAACGCAGTCCTTTATAAGGAGATGGAACTCGCCTTTCTCTTTATATTTTATAAATTGATGTACCAAATATTTCCTTTTTTTCTCTTTTTAAGCAGCGAGAAGAACAAAATCACCCTCACTGCTCGAAGACTCCATTTAGTAGCCTATTTTATTGCTAATATTTTCGCAACGGATTAATCAATATGCATCTGATTCAGTGTGTAAGGTTTCCATGTGTGACAAACGTTTATGATGACGAATACGAGAAAATACATACGAAAATTTCAGACTCTGTGTGCAAGGACCAAGAAACCACAAATTCAGTTCACAAAGCTGCTCTGAATGAGTCATTCACAAAATCACAAATTCAGACCAAACTTGGCCTTGAGGTTTTAAGCTTAACTCACTGATTTAATGGTCCAGTCGCAACAACTGAAGGAGAATATTTTCAGTTGATATTTCAATCTCACAAAGCTATTAAATGACTTGGAATATAGTTCACAAGTAGCATGGACTACCTCTATGGTGCTTTTTGCTAGATTGAAATGCTCCAGCTGCCAATATGGAAAAGAGTGACCCATTCATTTTTCACTGATTCGGTTTTCTTCTACAGGAGAAAGTCATATAGGTTTGGATTTACATGTGAGTGATTTTTTTGAATGAACAATTCCTTTAAATAGCCATGTCACTTGACAACTATAAAAAAAAACTACAGTTTACTATATACTGTTGTTATATGAACATTTTTACTTTTTTTTTTTACATTTCCAAGCCACAAAAGCAGTGCTTTTGTGATTTTACTCTCTTGTGGCTTATTGTTCAACACCACCACCACCAAACCACAAACTTGTCTCACCCAGACCATCCATCTAACACTAAAACTGCACCTCAATGGCGCAAATAACAGTCCATAAAACCAGGAAGCCAATAAATAATAAGGTGAGAATATCACACACCCTCTTCAGTAATAAAAAAAAGTGTGTGTGTGAGTGAGAGTTGAGAGACGGAGACAGGGCATTGATGCTTTACAGAGGAGATTTCCCCGCTGTCCTCTTTGTCTGTCAGGATAAATGTGATGATTTACCCTTTGAGAATATTCCCTCTCTGTCGGCCACGTCTCTCTCTCCACTTCAAATTCGTCGGCGCATCAATACCAACACTTTAAACCGAAGGGCGCCGTGACTCTCCTTCCTGCCGGCTACTCTTTAAAACGCTACTCGCTGATATTGAGCTAAATGCGAAGCGCCAATACTCTCCTACACCGTCTCTCTCGGAGGACAGTCTCAGCAGAAAGTAAAAAAGCTCGCAGAGGAGCCCTAGAAAGCCAGTGAGGCGTGCCAGCCAAGAGAAACAGCGCAGCGAAAGTTGGCAAAACGCTGCGTATGAGAGCAGGCGAAGCCGTTACAGCCTGCGTTCGCCCCGAGGCCTCGACGACGGGGGTGTAACCCGCGTCACAGGGAGAGCGCTAACCTCGCTCTTTTATCTCCCGCTGGCAGCGTGTTGGGATCATGAAGTTCGTTCAGATGTATCGACCGGCGGGGTCGAGCCCCTCACCGTGTGCTCGGCACCCTCGCAAACCTCTGTAAACACTTAAATCCAGCCGATCAATGTGGCTCATTCAACCTGCGGCATTGAGTCGCTCACTCACACACACACACACACACACACACAGAGCCAAAAAACAAATTAGAGATAGAAAGGCCCTGCAGACTGACACGAAAGCGCCGGTATGAAAAATCTGCTTTTCGCTAAATGAGCTTTGTGGAAGAACAGAGGGATGAGGAAAAGACAGAGAGGGCGCTGGGCGAGGCAGACAGCCAGAGAGAGAGAGAGGGAGAGAGAGAGAGAGACAGACACGGGAGAAATAGAGAAATCGATTGGTGATCCAGGTAATCTGTGGGTATGTCCCGGTGTTTGCACTGGTGACATTGCAGCAGCGGCACACACCGGAGAGATCAATGAGCCTCCTATTGTTCTTCTGTAATCCTTAACTATCCATAAGTAATTAACCTTCACATGAGAGGACAGGAAATAAATATGGAAGGGAGGGGAAGGCCGCCGGGTGGAGGGAGAATAGCAATGAGGACCAGTCTTTTTCTGTCCCTCTTCATCTCTCCCTCTATCCAACCATCCATTGATAGACAGACAGATAGAATGATAGAGCAATAGATAGACAGAAAAATTGATAGAGCAGACAGCATGATAGATAGAACAACAAAAAGATGAACAGAGTGCTAAAACAACAGAAAGAATAATAGAAAGATAATGATAGAACGATAGACAGATGGATGTAACAATCACTGTCTCCCTCTCTTCCGTCTACCCTTCTGTCCATCACATGGTCTCGCTCTCTGCCCATCTTCTTCCCATCTCCCTTTGTTTCTGTCTGTCACTCTTTCCATCGGTCTCCCTCTTTCACCATTTGTCTCTTTCTCCATCTCTCACTTTCTACCCTTCAGAGTTTCTTTCAACGATAATTGATATTCTGTATTTCTGTGTCTGACATTTTCACAGGATTTTGTCAGCTTGTTTACATTTACACAACCATTTTCCGACATCATCTGTCAGATGCCGGCCCGTCTGCATCTCTCGGACTCTGCTGGCATATCACACACGTCAATGCGCTATTAGTGGAGCAAACACATCTGATGTGCTCAACCGAAAGAAAGGTGAAAGGTGAAGAATCAGTCAGACGGACCAACTGATCCACGCGGAAGTTTATTAAACACTTACCCACGAATTCAGAGAGGAAGACCACAAAAAAGGGAGTGACCAGATCATTAATGCCCTGCACGTATCCACTAGCGGGGTGACGGATGGCCCAGATGAACAGGATCCGCTCAAACACCTGAAAAACAAGATAATAGCTCTTAATGATTCATTTCTCAACACAAGTATGATTGTTGTGAAAACCTTTGACAATTGATGTTGCTTAATTCATTCTTGACACTCATTCGGATACTCGTTTTTCCAAATGCAGCTGCATTTCAAGTGCTCTGTTCCTTCTGGTTTCTGGTTTACAAGTGTTGCACAGTCCTCTATAAGTTTAAAACACCACAGCACCCCCTGTTGATGAGCTCAGTTAAACCAAGGCATGCTGGCAACATCTTTCCAGAACATCAACGAAATTACAGACACAATTGTTCAGTGGTGAAAGGTTTTTGATTGCCTTTTTTTTTATCAACCGAACCAAAAGACACAAATGAGACGAAAAGACAATAAGAGAAAAATGCTCAGGACAATAATTACATTTTAATTAAAACATGCTGTTGACAAATATGACGGGGAAAAAAATGTAGCTGAAACAACTGAACACTGGTAAACTAACCTGCTTCACTATGTTGACAAGAAAAAAAATAATAATAAAAAATAAACACTGATATGGAATAGTAAGCTCTTTCTTGAGTGAATCTCATGAAACCTTTCAAGAATATTCCCTGGTCATACTTTATCCCAAAACAGAAGAAATACAAATTGTTTAGCATTAAATCATCATTTACACGAGAACTGGAAGAATAATTTGCTTCAAATTCATTTTGCATAATTATTTATGCTCGTTAAAAAAAAACAAAAAAAAAAAAACACCATATTACAGCTAATTAGAATCTATTGACAATCACCGCTGAGAAAAATGAACATGGAAACTCAAACCATCTCTGTAGGATAATGATAATGATTATGGGAGCAAAATGTGATTGTCTCTAAAAGCAAAAACTATGAATAGTAAGCTCTTTTCTTAAACGAATCTCATGAAATATTTCAAGAATGTGTCTTTATCATATTTCATCCTATTTTATATCTTAAATTATATTTCTTCAATCACAACTGGGAAAAAAAGTAAGTTCAAAATGAATGCATAAAGGTAGTGATCATTTGTGACAAAATGTGTTTGTCTAGCAAACAACTGTAGCAATGCAAATAATGATAACAATAATAACAATGATAATAATACTATTATTTTAATAATATGAATTATATTAATTATATGAAAATAATAATAAAATATTTAATATTAATAACAAAATAATATTTTCTAATATTAAAAAATAATTCTTAAATTCAGCTTTTTTATTTTCTTTTGATTTCAGGGTGTAAAGTGACCTGGACATGGCTGTGTGTGATTCACTCTCTTATCTTATCTGTATGATTACATGAAGTGTGTAATGCCTGCTGTGTGAGATCAGACGTCTGTATGACGCCGGTGGGTCTGTCACAGGTGCGCTGTGCAGCCAGACTCAGGTGTTGGTGCCTCAGACGATCACCTACCTCCTGCACCAGCGGCTGCTGGAACAAAGGAATCAAAGGGTTCGTCCTCGGGATATCGATGTGAATCTATGGAGAGAGAGACACACACACACACACAGGTGTACACAGGTAAGCTCAAATATACACCCCCACAAACACAAACCAGTTACTGAATCAGCACGTCAGGAACACAGGTGACCGGGGGAAAAAATAAGAGATTAAATCAATATGGCCCAAGAGCACTAAATTGAGTTACATGTGCCTTTTCCCTTCCACTAAATGGAGGAAACCCATCAGGGCCCAAACTGCACACGCTATCGATCTGGTTTCGTAACAAGCTACACACAAAACCTGCATGAATTCACTTGGAAAGCGACCAGCGCAGCGTCCAGCCGCACATACAGGTGGCGACCCTTCGCTTTCATCCGGTTCTCTCTTATTTTCTTCTCTCTCTCGATTTCTACTTCCATCACATGCTTGACGAAATGGCTTTGTAGTAATGCAGGTCACTCGAAGGCCACCGAAGTGCGGTTCGCGCGTATTCACCGCCATTCCTCGCCCTCTCAGACTGTGACCACACTAAAAGGTCATTTAGTGTTTCTGCCCAGACAGCCAGGGGCCAGTCCAACGGTTCTGTACGACCATATAAATCCTTTTAAAGGTCTGTGTCCGATTTGTATTGCAGTAGACAAAATGAGGGGCTGGGAGCCAGCAAGCCCCGAGGAACCGGACAAGAGAGGAGAGAAGGCAGCGCATAGCAATCGACTACCAGTCCTGCACCATTAACCTGAGTTTTACAGCCCATAAGAATATTGATCCCGCCCCACTTCGCCCGCATTAATAACACACAGGACAAAATCTGGGTGTTTTACTACAATAGCTTTCTAGAAGCAAGGTGTAACCTTGACTAAATCACTGCGTCTGTAGCCTAGTGGTTAAAAGAATGGTTCACCCAAAAATCTAAAGTTTACGAGTCTTCTTCATACTATGAGGTTTGTGTGAGGAGCAGACTGATTTTTACAACAGTATTCACTGATAATCTCTGCAAATGAATCACTGACTCACTTGAACTACAGAATCAGATTAGTTCCATTCATGAAAGAATCATCCTCTAGGATGAAATCTATGCAAGTGTTTTACAAAAGGCCCCTGGGCTAAAGGTTGTCGGTTCAAACTCCACAAGGATCGATTTGTGAATTTTAACCGTTGATCCTCGGAGTAAAACACTTAACCTCAGGCTGCTCCAGAGGGATTGCTCTTAATGGATTGAAGTGTCTGCCAAACCACAAATCAGAAGTAATAAGCAGTAGATATGTGACAATCTCAAGTTCAGTTTAGAAGGTTTTTTCTTCTGTAATGAAATGAATACTTTTATTTAGCATGGATGCATTGAATTGAACAGAAGTGACATTAATAAATGTTTTAATTAAAGATTTCTAGTTCAAATAAATTCTGTTCTTTTGCACTTTCTATTATTCAAAGAATCAAAAACAAAAGGAATGATTTCTGAAGGATCATGTGACACTGAAGATTGTAGTAATGTCTGCTGAAAATTCAGCTTTGCATCAGAGGAATAAATTACATTTTAAAATATATTCTTATAGAAAAGAGTTGTTTTAAACTAGAATAATATATCAAAGTATTTCTTACCAATTAAATGTAACCTTGGTGAGCATAAGATTTTCACCGACCCCAAACTGAAGTTTTAAAGAAGCCCTATCAAATAAAGCACGTTTACTGTCATGTTCACAAAAATCTGAAAGTTTTGAGGGATGTGCAGTATGAACACTAAATTCAGCCCTTTAACAGCAAAATGGACAGATATTACAACAAATAATATTTAGAATTGAAAAAAAAAAAAAAGATCTGTAATCTTGGAAACGATCTTATCAGATCCTTTTCCACTGAAATTCCCCCATGCATTATCTGGATTCATGCCATTACAGAAAACAGGTTTGCATATTATAATGTTTTCCAACTAACTCAACCTGCATTTGAACAAATATTCTGGGTTGCTTTCAACATAATATCTATGGTTGGCATTCGTGACATGCTGTCCATTAGATCAGACAATGCATTTTCTGTTTACACGCAGTCTGTAATAACAGAAACCATGGTATGGTACATCGACACTACATATATTAACGTACACAGTAAACTCCAATGTGTTTCGGCAAAACATTACCTAAAACATCCTTAACTAAAATTATCATTGAACACTTGTGGACTGATAAAAGTGCTCTCTTACTCCTGGAAATCATGGAGAATCAGAATCAGGTTCTTTTTTGGGAACATATTCAGAAGCAGGCTGGGTTGAGATTTACCTGTCTGTATGTGTCTCTGTGATTCTCATCTGTTCTGGAGTGGTAATACTGTTCAATGAAGCCAAAATACTCCTCCCTCTTCCTCTGGAGAACCAGTTCCCTTCGCTCTCTATTGGCTGGAAGATAGCCCTGAGAGAAAGCACATGGAAAGAAGAAAATGCTAATTTAATAGTGTTCAGAACAGAACTCTTGTACACCCACATTCTTCATGTCTTCCAAGTGTATCTTGCCCTGTAACCAAAATATAACCTATAAATAATGCAAACTAAAAGATATTAAAAACAGCAGTATGTAAATTCAGTTCAATACTGTAGTCCCATGAAAGAAAAAAAAATGTTGTAAATAAATAAGCTTTTGATCTTGTTTTTCTTTTTTTTATCTACATATTGTATCATTTCAGTGAGACAACCTTCTTTGTCATGCTGAAGTCAGATGTTTAGTGAATGTCTTTCAGAATACGATCCAACTGATTTTATGCTACTGGCTTTTTTGTGCTGCTCATACAAACGGCACTTTTTAAAAGGCTTCATATAAGAGAAGCAAATCAGACATATTGCATTTCATTTAAGTTCTTAGCAAATGCTTTCCTTCCAAAGTGCCTTAATGAAAAATAAAGTTCATAAACTGCATTATTATTTAGATGCTAGGGTGGTTCAGAGGTGTCCGGATGCTTTTTAAAGCATTGCCAGGCAGTTGCCAAGATGTTCTGAGTAGCTGCTTAATGCTTATTTGATTAAAATACAAAAAATCATATATACAATTACATTGTGACATATCATTACCATTTAAAATAACTTTTCTAGTTTAATGCATTTTAAAATGTAATTTATTCTTGTGATGCAAAGCTAAAAAATTTTAGCATCATTACTCACATAATTCTTCAGAAATTATTCTCATTATTGTTATTTTTTATTTAGTACTGTCTTGAGTAAGATATTGTACATAAAAGATGTTTACATTTAGTCCACAACACACACAAAAAAATGAACTCCCGAACTGATTCAAATGATTCACGAACCCGATTTGAACTCCCGAACTGACTCAAATGATTCGCGATTCCGCTCCGAACTCCCAAACTGACTCAAATGATTCGGGAACGCGCTTTGAACTCCCGAACTGACTCAAATGATTCGCGATCCCGCTGCGAACTCCCAATCTGGCTCAAATGATTCGCGATCCCCAAACTGACTCAAATGATTCGCGAACCCGCTATGAACTCCAGAACTGACTCAAATGATTTGCGATCCCGCTACGAACTCCCGAACCGATTCAAATGATTTGCGACCCCCCTCCGAACTCCCGAACTGACTCAAATGATTCGTGAACTCGCTCCGTACTCCCGAACTGACTCAAATGATTCGCGATCCTGCAATATTAATTATGCAAGAGAAAAATAAGACTCATCTTAAAATTAACAACTTAGTTTCATTTTTTAGAAAAAGGAAATAAAAATATTGTTATTTTTTAAATGCATATTATTATTTTTTGTGAACCATATGCAAACATCTTTTATGTAAAATAACTCAGGACAGTACTAAATAAAAAAATAACATTAATTTAGTGTGATCTCTCTTATTGTTTGGAAATTATTCACATTTTCACAGATGCTGCAAGGGGTTCCTAAGCTTGCGCATGCCACTGTAATTGTATAGTATGAGCAATAATAATAGTGATGCTTGCCTAACTAAAAAACACACTTGAAAAAAACAGAACACAAGCCTCTGATCCCAAAAGTCAAGAAAAAAAAAAAAAAGCCACAACTCTGGGAGAAACTTCTAATCATGTAGCTACTAAACTAACACACAGACAGGATGCAACTGTGCTAGTACATACTTACTAGCTACAGATCATTCCCTAAAGAGCAGACAACAAGTGCAGGCTATTTGTAGAGCAGACGTGGAGGCGTGGAACTGTCAGTTAGATCGTTGTCATGACTCTCCATCATGTTTCAGAAAATGGTGTTTTTAAAAGTGCCTTCCCCTCCCATTGTTTCTCAACTCTTGTTTTAATGAGCACACACAGAGCTGCAGAGCGCTTGAACACATAAATGATAACGTACATTCAGAATCCGACTCGATGCAGCTCACGTCTGTTGCTTCAGGCGAATAATAAGTGCACAAACTCTGCTCGTTTGGATTCGCCCCATCATCGGCCCTTCAAAACTTTAATAACGGCTATTAAATTCCATGCTGAAAATCTAAATGATCTTAAAACGGCTTTCCAATGCGATTCCGAGGAGGTCTTGACGAGGTTTGTGTGCTGTAAATCAAGGATCGACGTTGGAAACGTTTACATTTGGTGTCGTAACACAAACGTGAAGTAAATCAACAAAATGCAACTGCTGCTCTTTACGATCACAATTTGAATATGAAAAAAAGATCAAATGTTTTTTTGTGTGTGTTTGTCACATTAGCATACGTTTGGCATGCGTCAACCTCTGTAATTTTATAAATATGGAATTATTCCATTTAATCCCCCTAGCAAACAATGCATGAAGCAGTAAAAGCTTGGAGGAGCTGGGTTGGGATTTGCTTGTACAGCTTAGCCCAGAGGTGTGTGTTATTGACTGTGTAAGCATTCGCCAGAAACGCAAATGAGGCTTGTAAAGCATTCTCCGAACATCCGCCCACATAAAGCCACTACACAGCGGCCCACTCTACCCCTCCGATGATGACAGTCACAATTCTGCTGACATTAAGTGCTCAGCAAAACCAATATTACAAAACAAATCAATAATGCACATTAAACTGAAAGTGGTGTGGAAGTTTTATACTCTCTGTGCAGCCTATGCAGAACTAAAATGCTTGCAGGTTTGTTATGCTGGCTTATAATAATAAAAAAAAAATTACAAATATTTTCCTTTATAAACTATAGTTTATTACGCCATTTTTTTATTATTCATTCGATTGAATATTCATTTGGCTGCATTTCGTACAAGTAATTTCAAAAAAGAAGCTCAAAACATATTTAACAAACCCAACACAAAGAAAAGAAAACATATATTAAGATATATTAGTAATAATTAGGCATTGAAACCAAGGTCTAGTGGTTATGTGTCCATGATAACAATGTAAGCTCAAATACATCTCACAACATATTTCAGTCCTTTCCTTCCACATCTTTTCTTGTCATCGCACTGCTGTTTGTTTGAATAGCAAGCTACAATGGACATGAAATAAACAGTAGTGGTAAATACTTACAGATAAGAGTCTCCAGGTGACTGGCCGAACTTCACGAGGGATTCCCGACCAACTATGCTTCCGTAACTCCTCTGTATGAACAAAACACGTTGCAAAGTTAATCCAAAATGACAAATACTTCAGTAGCACAACTGCTGTGTTGTTTCATAGCTAAAGAGGTGAACATATGCTTTGAGGACACATCATACTGCAGTTTGGACGTGGAGCCACAATGTCAAAGTAAAGTTGCAGGAGCAGAAGGGTGGAATTAAAGTACATCAGCAGTTAAAACGTGTATTAAGAGTTTGTTCATATGCGGTGAGAGAAAATCATGCTTTAAATCAACATTCGTCTGCCTTCACAGGACTGGTGACACTAACTTATAGTTCAATCAACATAATCAATAAACTATTATTTTTTTAATTAGCAAACACACTCAGAGTTTTCACAACCATGCCACCTTGAATTATGGTAACTCCAATAAGACAGCGAGCCATAACTGCAGATTGATTTTAAAGTAATGGCTGGGAAGTTGACGATTCACAGGTGATGGAGCAATGGCTTGGGATGTCAGCATGATGTCTGGAGAGCACATTTAGGCAAACAGCTTAAAAAGCATCTGTGTCGTGGCCTGCTGTCCTGTTTTTCCATACGGCTCATCAGAACTACACTATTTGAGCTTGGTTTCCCTTATTTCACAATTCTGTTATTATCCGAATGCACCATTAAAATTATTTTTTAATCAGTATTTGTCTTGATTTCCAGTAAAATATCTAAACACACTTACAAGAAAATACATTTATTTGAAAAGGAAAATTGCAAATCAAGATTTGTTCAGAGAAAGTATCCTAAAATAAGTTTACATTTCTTATCACACTGGCTGTTTCTTGTTTGAATTCTGAATCTCAAATTACGATCGATTTAGGTTTAAAACGAGAGAAAATATTTGCCAATGGGTAAGGAAAAAGAAACTTAATTCAAGACATATTATTAAGTTCAATAATAATATATTATGAATAAGGTTTATATCTTACACAGTTTTGCTTCTCGAGTGAATATTTTTGCTTTAAGTATGTTTGACTGGAAAACAAGACAAATACTGATTAAGATGATGATTTTGGCAGTTTATTTCCTTTTTTATTATGTCTCTGAATAAAAATAAATTAATTGAACAAAACAAAGAGATTTAGGAGCTACTGAATTTAAATACTTTGGACAATTGAAAACAGACAATTAAAATGTCACAAAGAAAACTCCTAAATTCCACAATAGAGTATTATTATGTGTTTCATGTTACAGTCCGATTTCTTCAAAAAATGTGTCCTTGCAAAACTTGCCATGCAGTTGCTAGGGCATTCTGTGTGGTTGCTAGGCGGTTTTCATACCAGCACCAAGCCAAAATAGCCCCAAGGCTCCAATTACTTACAAAAGCAGATGTCTCCTTAACATGCAAAGTATCAGTAAACAAATCAAGACGAGTTACATGATAGTGCGACCGATCACAATTATGATTCCTGCCTTTGCAATAATCACACACAAAAAAAAAGTCCATTGCATTGTTCTTTTCAAGTCTTACATTAAAGAGCAAAGATAACTGTTGTCAAATCAACCAGATGAATCACAGTAAATATGAACCATTCTCTCCGTCTGGTCCTTTTATTTTTTAATCGAATGGAGCTTCGATTCAACTCCACTGCTCTCAATTACTTATTTTGGTCATTGTTATGAAGTAAACATTACATCACAGGTGGATGCCATTAGACCAGATATCATCGATCCGTCCAGGTGCTGAAGTCTAAACCGCTTTTTAAGGACTGTTTTTGTGAACTCCCGCCAAGCCCTCTGGGTCATTGTGATCCATGAATGTAAAAACGTCTATGGAAACTTAAGGACTTGCTGAGAAACATCTGGCGAGATCGCTCCTGGGTCGTTCTTGAGTTAGAACAAACACGAAACCGCTATCCAAGCGCTCCTAAAATACTAATGGCACTGGACACCTGCCAACCGTCATATGACAGCAGAATGATGAAAGATCTCAGAAGCTATTATGAACTCAGAACACTGTGCAGGGAAGCCCCTCCAACTATATCACAAGTGCATTTTTCATAAGTGCTTACGCATTATTTCCCCCCCGAATGACTGATGGTTCTCATTCCCCCGTGATTTCAGCCTGTCGCTCAGAAAGCTCAGAGCCTGCGGAGGCTGAAACTTAGTTATAAAGCAAAGAAGAGTGAGTCTCTTTGATAGCATCTTTATAGCATCAGCTGCACAAATGAGCGCAGGCAGACACAGAACTTGTTTTTGTTCTGCTAGCTTGCAGGTGCTCTCGAAGAGATGATTGGCTGGAGGACGTGGAGAGAACAGAAGGGCCTCTCAGCGTGAATTCAGGAAGACTAGGATAACATCATGGACTGTTTTCATGCATTCTGCCATCCCACACTGTCTCACCTGGCAAAGAGATTCAGCTAGAGGCAGTAAAGCAGGCGAGAGAATGAGGTGTGAACACATGTGAGGGTTTCTGTTTTGAGATGGTCTCTGATGGATGGGTTTTAATATCTTACACAGATAACCCACAAGTGGCCACTTTTATAATCCTGCTGAAAACAGACCTTATCCCTTGTTTTTCTTGTAATGCTTGCACAAATCTCTAATTGTTCATTTTAAAGCTTACCCAAATCTGTGTTGGGACTGGCAAGTAGCTGCTTGAATTTATCCAATCGAGTCTTCTCTCTCACCATCATGGGCGGAGCTCCTGAGGCATTTTGGTCCGAAATGCGGGCAACCAATGGGATAACGGGCCGCACAGGAAGTGACTGCTGTTTTTGCAGGGTATTACGAGCTAAACAGGACAAAAAATTAAAACATTTAACATTAATATTAAAATATATATCATAAAAAAATATTATTATTTTTTTAAATAACATCAATATATTTTTTAATTAAGGTACTATTAAATAAATAAATAAAAATTATCTAACATGGATATATATTTTACACACACCTTTTTTTTTTTTTTTTTTACACATTTGGTTGTTTTAACAAAATATAATTAAATATTTTGTCATGTTAATGAATTTTATTTATTTATTTATTAATTATATACATTGCCGTTCAAAAGTTTCTGATCAGTAAGATTTTTAATGTTTTTATAAAGGCTTATAAAGGCTGTATTTTTTACTGAAAAACAATTATAGTGAAATATTTTTTCAATTTCTAATATTGGTTTTCTGTTTTAATATAAAATGTAAGTCATTTCTGTCTGAATGTTCACATGATCCTTCAGAAATCAGTCTAATATGCTGATTTATTATCAGTGTTGGAAACTGTTGTGCTGCTGCTTCTTTTTCTTTTTCTTTTTTTAAACTGATACTTTCTGAATTCTTTTATGAATAAAAAGTTATAGAACAGTATTTATTTAAAATTAAAATCTTTTCTAACAATACGAGTCTTTACTATCACTTTTTGTCCATTTGACCCATACATAACATAAGTATTTATTCTTTTCAAAAAAAAAAAAAAAAAAAAAAAAAAAAAAAAAATGACTGACTCCAAACTTTTGAAAGGTAGTGTATATTGTAACACAGTCTTTCCATTTTGAATAAATGCCGATTTTCATTTTATTTTATATTCAGATTAGAATCCTGAAAAAAGTATCACAGGTTCCAAAAACATGAAGCAGCACAATTGTTTCCAGCATTGATAATAAATCAGCATATGCTTTGATCACAGGAATAAATTATATCTTACAGTATACTAAAACAGAAAACCGATATTAAAAATGTAAATAATATCTTACAAAATACGTTTTTTTTTTACAACACAAAATTGTATATACTCAAGTATAAACTCAAGTTAGCTTTTTTTTTTTTAAAAGGATAGACAGCCAAATTGTTACTTGTTTTTCTAACCCTTAACTGAAAAGGCTAGTTGGACATATCTACTAACATACAGTCTGTGATTGGACATTCAAAAACATCATACCAGCCATATAACAAACAGTAATTAGGTAATGACGGGACTTTTTAGATTAAAGGTAGGCTGAAAAAACCCAGATTTGACTGATGACATTCTATCTTTTTACAAGCTTAAAAACAACAACGACCGGATACCTGCATTAACATTGAGCTGGGCTTCGCTACTGGACTTTACCACCCTGCCATTGGCTGGACCGCTTCCCATATCCAGTCGATCCTGAATGGGGTTTGTGCTGATTGGTTCCTGCCTGTCCAGTGAGGGGGGCAGTGCCTCGGTGTCTTCTGGGGTTTTGATGATTTTGAGGCAGGGTGTTTGAGGCATGGATCGTGATTGGACAGGTGAAGATGAGAGCTGTTTAAGACTAAAAATACCATCATCCTCTTCATCATCAATGTCCCATGCATCATTGGTGCTCCGAGCAAATTCGTGGAAAGTGGAAGGTTTTTTGGATTTGGTGTTCAGACTGTTAACCTTTGGAGCATCTTTTAATCTGTAGGCAAACAAGTAAAGAGGTTTTTCGCAAATGGTAATATTGCACACACTATAACATATGAACTGGTTACAGTTAGAAAGGATAACGCAAGACAAAAAAAAAACTAAGGTTTCAAAGGGTTTATGCAAATCTTGCACTTATTTGGATGGACTTATGATGGATTCAAACCACAACTGAAAGTCAGAAGACATGAATGAAAAGAGTAAAGGCACAATAACTGGAGAAACAAATGGCTGGTGTGCATGCAGACAGTAGACAGCTAGCAGCAGCACTTACAGACGATGTCTGCGTGGGTCCAGAGGAGGGTGCTGTGCTCCATATACTGGCTGTAAGCTAAGAGAAAGAAAAGCTGATGTGTGCTTTAAAGAGAAGCAGAAACAGGACTGGGTAGGGGTGGCCGATATGACCAAAATGTTATATCACAACATGAGTAATTTTATTTCACGGTAATGATCTATATCACAATATTGTAATTTTTTTGCTTTAAATAAGATCTTTATTACTTTTTTTTTTTTTTTTTTTACTCAAGTGCACTGAAGACAAGTAAATGGTCAGCGAATAAATAAGAATAAGAAACTAATTACAAGCAATAGGAGAAAAAAAAAACCTATAGTAGAACAAATAAACAAGAAATGCTACATGCGTTGTGTAACCAAAACGGCATATTCTTCACTGAGTAAAATCATAATAACCAAGGAATTTTGCTGCTGTACAAGAGATGCAGCAGGCGCAATAATATTACGCAGCGCCTGAAAATAGTCCCCAGCAACTCTGCTATGGAACTGGTGGACTATTATCATTGTGCCTGCTGCATCCATGGTACAGCAGCAAAATTCCTTGATTATTACGCAGGAATGAGAGTATAGTCCCTAGCCATATCAGTCTAGAAAATACCAACTTTTCATTTTCAGTCGGTCTTAGTACACGATGTAACTACAGAAGAGTCAAGTTTTAAAAAGGAATAATATTGAAACTCTTTGGTCATTTTGAGCAAATGCTAACGGTCTAATCAGATGCAATGATCTATGATTAGCTACAGCTAAAAGTGCTACCGCCAGACCCGGAGATCGGCTGAAAGGATTGGAAAATTAACTCCACTGTTTAACTCTAGGGGAGTTGGAAAAGGAGCCTATTTTCAAAAAAAAGTGGAGTGTTCCTTTAAGACTAGAGCTACTGTGTTTAGGAGGATACTTGCAAAGATGGCCATTTTGACACTAGTGTATTTAACCTTTCATGGCCTATAAATCGGCCTTAGTACTAAATAATACGCCTAACTCCGTTCAGTACTCCTGCGTTCTATAGACAACGAGCTCATACAGCAAATCTGATGATTGCATTTAAATGGTTTAAAAGCTCTTGTTTTTAAACCGCAATGCTTAAAAACGTTCAAACGATAAGTTTTAGTGACCACGTAGCACAGAAACGTCACGTGAGTGTGTATGTTAACCATGATAGGTGAAAATCTCTGCCGGTTGATACATTTCTACCAGTTAATCGTGTCTACCAGTATATCGTCCACCCCTCAGCCTCATGATCATATGAGAGCAACTGATATAATCTCAATAATTTACATAGTTACAATCTCATGCTGTTCCAAAACCACACGACTTTGCCTCTTCTATGGAATAAAAAACAAAAGTAAACTTCTAAGTAATATCCTGGTCACTTTTCCATTTAATGAAAGGCTGAATGGGAACAGCAACCTTTAAAATGTGATAAAAGGCACCATAAAACTAAAAGTATAAAAGCTTTAAACAAGAGATGCTATCAAAACATTTCTGTGCCCTCATACTTCAGAGTCACAAGACAAGGAAGGACAGTGAAACTAAGTTCATAATGGAATACTAGCTTACTGCATTCCACAGGATATAAACCACGCAACAGTTTCAGACACTACATTACATTCATACCAAAAATTCGATAGGTATGTTTTTTTTTTTTTTGGAAAGAAATATTATTATATATTAAGGATAGAAATAGTACATAAACAAATGTTACATTTGAAAATATATTCAAATATTTTTAACATTTTAATAATAATAATAGTAACAATGATTCACAATTTCACTTCTTCTTTAAACTGTATTTTTGGTAGCTTTGGGAAGCATTAGGCCTAGAGACTTCTTTCTTAAAATTAAAAAATAAATATTGCGGATCCAAAACATCTGAACAGTAGTTAGGGTTAAGTTCAAATCTGCGGTGTAGACATTTAATGAAACTGATCACAAATCACAGCAGACAAACAATAAAGTTAACTTTATTTGTATTTATTTTGTATTTAATTAAAGTTAAATACAATGCATTTTGAGATACATAGTGCCTTGATGTATTTTCGATATATGGCAAATAATCTGTCATCAAGGTATGCAATGCATACATAAAAGTTGCATAGTATGAAGAGAACATAATACATATAAACAGTAAGTATAGTATTAAACTATGCTATTCTAAACAGCCTTTAGATTAAATAAAAGTTGCATTAAAATCACTTTCATAATGCTGCTTAACTGTAAACTGTAAATACACTAAAATACTGTAAAAACATCTCAAATTAAAAGCGAAGCACACGGCTGGGTCCTCCACATTACTACAACATATAAATATAAATCTGTACAATATCACAGGCTATTGTGAGTTACTGTGCAATATCCTGCGTAATGGTGAGAGAAGTCAAAACATTGCAATGCTAAGCAGAATTTTTACGGGCAACACAGGGCCATAGGTGTAGTTATACTGTTGAAAGGAAAATTAACATGGCTATTATGGTATGGTTGTAATATGGTTGTCACAAGGCCTTTTTCTGGTGAAGTCAACACAATAATAAAGGCATTATGTGCAAATGGGACCACAGAATAGTTGGCAAAAGCACAATGCAGCTGAAATATGGCTCATCAATTTTCATGCGAGTAGAAAATGAAAGGTAAATTACTTCCAGATATGTAAGCAAGCTGCTCACATTTGCATTAAATATTGGGCTGTGAGCGAGGAGTGTGTTGAGTTTGCCAGAGGGCAGCCTTATCTTTAATGTCTGCTAAACACACATACACACACACAAAGACTTTTCCACACTATAATCTACATACAAAAGCTAACAGAGTGGGAAAACTGTCAGTGCAATTAATAATTTCCATTGAGAATTGCATTAACATGCTATTATAATGAATTAAACAAGATAATAATTCAGTTATCAACTAACAAGACGTATTCTGTGGATGAACAACTTTTTGTGTCCCTCTCTACAATTACAGGACATGTCATTTTACTAGGATGACACCAAAGTCGTCTGGAAGCATCTAGTATTACTTTTGCATGCTCGGTCCCTTCTGTTAAATGAGGTCAATGGTGGGAAAGTGGCCACACCTCTCGTCCACTCATGTTACAGCCGGATCACACCCACTGCACGTCCTCCAACTGCTGCCGATTCACCTGAACTAGCAACTCAAACAATCTAGAATCACAACCACACCCAAACTATAACATGTTCATCGTTCCCATCACAGAGCGGAATCCCGTCCGTTTCTAACGTCTTCATTGTGTTCTGCTCAATTTTCTGAAGATATGATACCATGAACACTGTAGTAAAATGTATCAAATCTATCAAACATATCAATTTTAAGAGACAAAGAACTGAAAAACAAACAAACAAGAAAACTATTTCCAAAAACAGCAGGAAACTTTGTAAATGAACAAGCCATTACAGTTCAGAAATTAGTGAAATAAATACGTTATATATCCAGAAAGCGGCAGCAAGGTAAATATTTAATGAGCCAAAAAGAATGCACGTCACACCTTTGTTTATAAATCTGCACTGGCTTCCAATAGCTGCTCGCATAAAATTCAAGACAATGGCTCTGCACCCATTTACCTAAATTTGTTACTTCAGATTTATGTGCCCTCTAGAAGCTGCGTTCTGCAAGTGAACATCACTTGACTGTGCCATCCCAAGGACTTTAAATTAAATGTTCCCTCCTGGTGGATTGACCTCCCCAACACAATCCGGGCACCTGGGTCCTTAGCCATCTTCAAGAATCGGCTTAAAACACATCTCTTCCATCTTTATTTGACCCTCTAACTTTAACACTCACTATTCTAATTCTATTCTTAAAAAAATCTAACTACCTTTCTAATCTTTTTGTATTCTGTTTTCTTTTCATTTATTATGCAATTGTGTATGAGTGTGTGTGTGTGTGTGTGTGTGTGTGTATAAAGACCTCTAACGCTAGCTTGGTCTATTCTTATTTTATTCTATCTGTTTTGTTTTTATTTATTATATTATTTCAAAGCCCATGCTACGTGTACTGTGTTAACCCAACTGAGACTTGTTATAGCACTTATATTTCATTGCTCTTTTTGTTGTTTTTGATTGCTTCCACTGTCCTCATCTGTAAGTCGCTTTGGATAAAAGCGTCTGCTAAATGAAAAAAAACAAAGATCTCAAATTTGGACTCATCAGACCAAAGCACAGATTTCCACTGATCTAATGTCCATTCCTTGTGTTCTTTAGCCCAAACAAGTCTCTTCTGCTTGTTGCCTTTCTTTAGCAGTGGTTTCCTAGCAGATTTTCTACCATGAATGCCTGATTCACACAGTCTCCTCTTAACAGTTGTTCTGAGATGTGTCTGCTGCTAGAACTCTGTGTGCCACTGACCTGGTCTCTAATCTGAGCTGCTGTTAACCTGCGATTTATGAGACTGGTGACTCGGATGAACTTATCCTCCGCAGCAGAGGAGACTCTTGGTCTTAATTTCCCGGGGCGGTCCGCATGTGAGCCAGTTTCTTTGTAGCGCTTGATGGTTTTTGTGACTGCACTTGGGGACACTTTCAAAGTTTTCCCAATTTTTCGGACTGACTGACCTTCATTTCTTCAAGTAATGATGGCCACTCGTTTTCCTGCTTTTTTCTTGCCATAATACAAATTCTAACAGTCTATTCAGTAGGACTATCAGCTGTGTATCCACCTGACTTCTGCACAACATAACTGATGGTCCCAACCCCATTTATAAGGCAAGAAATCACACTTATTAAACCTGACAGGGCACACCTGTGAAGTGAAAACCATTTCAGGCAACTACCTCTTGAAGCTCATCAAGAGAATGCCAAGAGTGTGCAAAGCAGTAATCAGAGCAAAATGTGGCTACTTTGAAGAATCTACAATATGGCATATTTTCAGTTGTTTCACACTTTTTGTTATATATATATATATATATATATATATATATATATATATAATTCCACATGTGTTAATTCACAATTTTAATGCCTTCACGTGTGACTCTACAATTTTCATAGTCATGAAAATAAAGAAAACTCTTTGAATGAGAATGGGTGTCCAAACTTTTGGTCCTTACTGTGTATATACAGTATATATATATATATATATATATATATATATATATATATATATATATATATATATATAAACACAAACACATAAGCTCTGAGTACTGTGTTTGAATGGACAAATTCACACACAAAAAATTATGTAAAAATGCCCGTCCTGGCAAGTATCCTAGCAGCAGACTGAACATACTGTATCAGTGCATTCTCTTGAATTGACAGCACTTTCTTAATATTAATCAAACAGCAACAAAGAAATCCCTCACTGCTCTTGGTTGAATAGCTTTGTAACTTTTTGTAACTAAACATGTATTTTTAATTTACACAGTCAAATACACAATTATATTTGACATTTGATTACTTTATTCAATTTATGTACCTAAAAACTAATGATTATTTGTTGTTATTTCTTTATTTTTATTTAAAAGTATAATTTTCCCCTAAACACAGCACATACCAACCCGTACCAAAACAGTGTCTCTGAAACTGATACAAACCGAACAGTAAGTTGAACCGTTGCACCCCTAATATATATATATATATATATATATATAAATTCAGTCTTTGAAAAGTATGTGAGTGTGTGTGAGTGTGTATATATACATATTCAATTCAATATACCCCAATAAAAAATAAAAATAGCCCTGGAAATCGATTCCATCATGTGCAAATATTACCTCTTGAAGAAAACAGTGAATTTCAGTAGCAGCACATCTGCCACACTAACAGCATGAGAGTTCCTCTTTTGCAGGATTATGCAAGGCCTGATATAAAATCTTATCTAGAGGAAACTGTCCAGTCATCACAAGGTAGCGTTCACAGTAAGATGAACTGATTCTGTCTGTAACCATGAAAATCCTAACAACCCGCAATATGAAGCACACTCAGCAAACTATCTGCCCAGAATAAACAAAAGGCCAAATTAGACCAACCTACATGTCTGCTTTAAGAGGTTCAAATCCATTTAATTAAATACTGTTTAGAAACAACCAGAGTAAAGCATATGAAGTTAGATTTGCTTCCTTTATAAAAATAAATAAAATAAATAAAAAACTGCCATGGCAAGTACTTATTAGTACATAGATAGCATTGCATAGTTAATCCAGTTACTGTAACATCATAACAAATTATTATGAAATCATACAGTGTAAGAAACTTTGTTTTAGATTAAAATGGAAGCTAAAGGCAAGTTAGCATAGTTTAATAGTAGTAAAAATAGGTATTTTGGTGATAGCTATGGTCACCATGTCGAACTTCAGTAAGGACTGATATAAACCAACACTAACTTCGCTACCATATGGCCACAAGTGGAGATCACACCAGCGGTTTCGTAATATGCACAAATAATCCTAATTTTGATCTTTACAACATGAGCCAAAAACGCACAACACACGTCCAGAATAGCCATGCTGTCAAAACACACAGCTCACTATGTTTTGGCACACAGCCTCGGTGTCTAGTAAACAAAGCAGGCTGGTCACAGTCGATACCTTGATATAAAATGACTTCAGAGTACAAAAAACACACTTAAACTAGTTCAAAGAGGAAATTAATGATTAAACTCACCTCCCGGGAACCTTTGGGTTTCTCCTCCAGAAATGAATCCTGTTGTCGGTGGCCATGGCGAGAGGACGCCCAATTTCACTCTGAAACAGCCATGAAAGCGAACCCCACGCCGTCAACCGACATTGGCAGATATCCAACGGCGAAAACGATGTTATTAACTGTATTGCCACATATGTCTTACTTTGTTTTGATTAGTTACTGTGGGTATTTTGCCAACACAGAATGTACCTACAGCGGGTTCTGAATGGACGTCGCCATCTTGGAGGTGCATGAGGTCCGCTCTGTGATTGGTAGAAATGACGAACAGGTGCATGGGAGCGGACCAATGGGATTTGAGTTTTATTAGACAGAGACTCGTATTTTAGCTTTACTTTGATCTCTACAGCACCTACATTCTTTGAAACCATGTTTACTATAATGTACAGAACAGTACAGTAACCTTTGGAACATAAAGGTGCAATACAGAAGATACAGAAAAAAAAGA
>NW_020524389.1:0-65301 GCF_003368295.1 Carassius auratus
GCACTAACAAAGAACAGGAGACATTTAATTTATTGTGTCTGGCCCAGTAAATCGATACTGACATTCTGCAAGATTATCCCATTTTATTATAATTCACTGTGTCATTATCTGCTTACAGGCTTTACTAGTCTAAATGGAGAACCTAAGGTCAGAATACACACTGAAAATCTTGGTATTTGTTTAGAAAGATTGGAATCAAAAAGGTGATATTGGATTTGTTTTCCATTCTCATTTTGATTACCCTGTTCTTTTCTTTATGTAGGTTGTGAGTATTTATATTGAGATGAGTTGAGAATTGAGTGTGAATACCAAGGTATGTCTGTGATTGCCTGGAGGAAGCACGATGCCCAGCTTTCGTAGGGGCTCATTAGAAACATGAACACCTAAAAGCTAATTTAGCTGTTTGTTTGTTTCCACATCATCCGACCTCTCACTGCTATATTTATTTCCCATGCAAGGAATCTACAGGGTGTAGCACAGTATAGACATTATATGATATGTTATTCTAAACAATTATAGCCACGGGAAAGGTTGCAATAGGATAGTAACAGCAACACTTGAAGGAAAAACGTACTATTTCTGAACTGAAAAAAACAAGTTTTTTTCTTTTTAAATGGATTAATTTGCTTTAAATGGCCATCTGGGATAAAAGCTAATACAAATTTGAATTTGTTTAACTTCGGTGACTTTTTTAAAATTGTTTTTTAAAAAGTTTATTGTGCAACACTCTAACAAGCATATAATATTAATGAAAATACAATATGTTTTAATTATTTATTAATAAATGTATTAATTAATAATAAATAATAATATAATAATATAATAATAATAATAATTATTATTATTATATAATTATTTATTTATTCTTCATTTATGTAATTTTTTATTTTATCAATGCATTTAATGTATTGAAGCACATTTCCACCAAGGGATTAAAAAAAGCTTACTGACTTTTTTTTTATTCTTTTTTTTATAGACATAAACTTGCAGTTATGAGGGGAAATAAAAGTCAGAATTGCGAAATATAAACTTAATTCGAGAATTTATTTCCTCGCAATAGTTTACATCTTGCAATTCAAATAATTTTCTCCCCACCATAAAAAAAAAAGAAAAGTAATTGCGACTTTTGATTTCACAATTAATATGTCTTGCAATTTTGATCAAATATCTCACAATTTTATATTTATTTTAATCTCGATTCAGAATTTGTGAATCGATTGTAAGACAAAAAGTTGGAATTACATTTTTTTCATCCTGTGGCGGGAACATTCTGGGATTGGTTTCACCATAAAGGATGCTTGTAAACGTCTTCTACATCATTGAGAAACAGATGACGGATATTATGCAAACAACTGTGAAAGAGAAAGATTTTTAAAAAATTAATAAAAAAAAGGAAAAGGAAAAAGGATAAACAGAAGCAGATTATCAGTTTAGGCAGAAGACCTACACATTCTCAGAGGAGTTTGAATATGACAGGTGGTGAACATTTTGCAATAGCTGCTGATGAATTATGCGAAATTTGCTTTATGGCTCCACATCTTTCATTTGTCTGTCCTTCAGATCTCTGAGATGACATGAAATTCTCAGAGAGAAATGTCTTTGACTGCTGCAGCAGTTTGATTTGTCTTGCTCTGTGATGTTTGAACCTCTTAATCTGACAAATTGCAGGAAGGATTTGAAATTTTAAAGTTGGCTTCTTCGCACCTAAAACTTCAACCCAGATCAATGACTCAGTTTCACAGGTTTGAACAGGAGAGACCAACATCATCTCAGTGTCTGGACTCACTTCATTTGTACTGCTTTGACAGTGAAGTGTACATGTGAATAAATGGCACAGGTGCTCACTGGTTTACAGACAAGACTGTCCAAAACATTCATATGTTCTAACAGTCATTTGATTACAAACATTGCAGTCAGAAGGAGCCAATTTTTTCTAGGTATAGGCTATTATATGTCTGTTTTTTGTTAAATTATATTTTTCAAAACTGCTTTTCAATCCATAATGTGCAAACCTTATAAATTAGCATTTAAAATCTTAGAGCACCTTTAAAGACTGTCCGTGATACTAGACGTCGAGTGTTGACCCTATAAACATGTACAAGCACTCTCTCAGGAGAGAAAGAGAGAGAGAGAGAGAGAGAGAGAGAGAGAGAGAGAGAGAGAGAGAGAGAGAGAGTATGCAGACAGGACATCTGGTAGCCTTTGCGATCCAAGTCTCTTCAATTATCAAAAGAACTCGTAACGAAAGATGCGAACGCGTCACACCGACGTGCGATGAAACCTACTTGGGAAAGCGAGTAGACTATGCAAGATGATAAACCATCAAAGATCTCGCACGTGCACTTTCCGGAGACAGACAACAAATATGTTGCTTTGGGAAACTCTGCAGATTAGCTCCATCTTGAATACGAAATGAGAGGATCGCCGAGTCTCGCTGCGCGTACACATGGATACGATTTTCCCGCGTTCTATTTCTGTCGTTGCGCATTTTCGCGCTTTTTCCTCTGTGGAGGCGGTTGGAGTGTAACGGGTTTTCTTCTCGTTGGGCACCTGTTGTACGTTAGTTAGACGGAATCAGTCACGAGTCGGTGCAACATCCAAAACCAACAGGTGAGGTGATATTCTGTTATTTCATAAAAGGGCAGTTCATCGAAAAAAAAGCAAATTCTTTGCTCACCCACAGGTTGTTCTAAATCTGTGTGGCTTTCTTATGTTAAACACAAATGGAGGTCTTCGGCAGATTGACAGCCTCAGTCAGTATTTACTTTTTTTCCCACCATTCACTGGATACTGAAGCTATAACGTTACTTGTTGTTTCGTGTAACACAGTGAAAAAAGTAAGTCACAGGTTTAGAATAAAACAGGGGTGAGTAGGCTATTAACATAATTAGCATTTTGTTGTAAAGTGACAACGAGTTCCATTTTATAAACGCGCTTTTCCAGAGAATTACTGTGGTATTTGAAAATCAATAATACATTAAATTTCAAGTAAGTCTCTCTAAAGACTGCTTTAAACTAGCATATAACACCACATAAAATGTAACCTGCTTTTCATACACGTTGCCTACGTTTACATAATGTGCATCATGTTTGGGTGCGCGTGGATTGTGACATTTTGCTAACTCTAAACGAGTCAAAAACATCTATGGTCAGAAATGCTGCTGAGGTAGGCAGCTCACTATATTTCGAGACACAGCCTGCGGCAGTCAGGAGTGGAGACTGAAGAGCGCACTGCGCAGTGATCTGTCTGTGTTCATCCACCACTTCTGTGCACATTATGAAAATGCCCTCGTAAATTATAGTAAAACCACTTCAATGGGTAAAAGGTTCATAAATAGACCAAAAAATGCCAGAATTCAAATCTACGGGGTGCGGATGTGTCTAAAACGGCGTTGAAATTCGAAATAAACACTTATTTGGTTGAAGTAGCCTACATCACATTTCTTTTCCTGAAGCCTATCAAGTTCATCTAAGGTTATCCTCTGAAAATGTGAACTGAACCATTTTATTGAACTCAGTTTTTTGAGGGTTTGCCTAATTAAATAAAATAAATTTGCTTAAATTATTTTTTAAATATCAAACATTTTAGCAAATAGTGTAAAAGGAATTATGAGTGAGTGGCCTCTTAGTAATTGAATATAAATTGATTATCTAAACACACACACACACACACACACACACACACACACACACAAATAATAAAAAATAAAAATAAAAACACATTCTAAGAAATAACTTCAACAAAGGTCCCAGTTTACTAGAAGCAACAATCATCATATGGTGACTTACTAAATGCAACATACACAACATAAGACAAAAGAGCTTAAAAATTAAAAAAATTTTGTAATAATTATTAGGCCTGTAACATGTTCTCATATGTTCAAAAGCTTTGACTATAGCGACATTTCTACAGTATAAGCAATATTTTGATTCAAAAGTTAAGGAATTTATGTAATTTGTAAAAAAAAAAAAAAAAAAAAAAAAAAGTAAAAATTGCAAACCATTAAGCTTATCCTTTACAATTTTGTTTAATCTGACACAATGAGTGTAACAATATAAAAGCCTGGAAGTTCCTCATTAGTCTACAAGTTTTTATGAGGACACTGAGAAGACTGAGGAACATAATGTTTTAGCATTTGTCAGTGCCAGTCACAAGTGTAAGTGTTTGTTTAACTTGATATATATTTGGACCTGTAAAACACAATGAGGTTTTAGAATAGTAACTGCTAAGTCTGTTGGAGAACAAAATGTTTTAACAGCATGTTCCTGGAACGCACACACCAGAAAGCACTTTCCATAAAACATCAGCATCATCTACAAGCTGAATCAATTGTGGATGGTTAGATACTGATTTTCAGCCCCTGATGCTATGAACCTATTATGACAAATATCTATCCCATATCTAGCGGACACGTATGCAGATTTCAGTGACTACAGAAAATGTAACCATTTTTCTTGCAGTGATGACATATTTTTGTTGGCCAACCAGGAAGTTAGCATCACCCTGTTTCCCTCAACTAAAACCTAACAGGATTTTTCCATTGGCTTTTGGATTATTGCAAAACATAAGCTTTGTGACCAACAAAAGTTTATGATTCTTTTATATTTTGATGGGTATGGTAGTCTTTATAAATGAACACAACTTTTATGAAAATGAAAGCCTAAATACAACTGACAAAAGTAAAAAACAAAAAACAAACATAGGATATAAACAAACTATACCATGGTGATGAAGAAACTCTCTGCACATCTCTGTACAAATTGGATTGACTGTAATAATTTTATAACTTTAATGAACTTGAATTTTGCACCAAGCAATAGGAAAATACAAGTATTGGATTGGGACTCACTATTAACAGATATTCGATATTCAGTGACTCAGATCTGGGGCACAAAAAAATCCTGATTGGGACATCCCTAGTAAAAATATGTTGAGCTTGTGTTAACCACAGACCTTATTTAGGGTGTTTAAAGTACCCCTATAGTACAGTGGCCTGGGAGTACACAACACAATGCAATTTAAAAAAGCAAACATAAGCTCACAACACAATTTAAAAAGCAAACATAAGCTCACAACGGAAGTAAAAAAGCAGACATAAGCTCATGACACAATGACATTAAGCCACAACACAGCGGAAATGCTCCTGACCACTAGAGGACAGTGTTGACAGTTAAACACCGATATTTCCTTGAGATGCCACTAGAAATTCTCAAAGTGATTAATATGTGTAACTTAATATGTGCAATCGATTTTTTAATTTTTACTGAATGATTTTATATCCTGGTAATCTTAATGTATCAATTCATGATTCGAGCAGAAAATAAATCAATATTATTTCTTAGGGCTGTCTTCGACTAAAGATTTTTCTTGGCGACCAGTAGTCATTTATGTTAAGCAGTTTGTCGACTAATCGTACATTTATATGAATAAACCATAAATCATAGTAATGAGCGTTTATGAATAAGGTTTGGCCACACAGCACACCGGCATAAGTACAGTAATGATTAGGAATGCATCATGAAAAAAAAATCAAGGAGGCTTAACATTTGAATAATTCGTTGATAAACCAGTGTTTGCTGTATTTTCGGCTGCAGTGATGAATTGACGATCTCTTCAGAGAATGCGCCTATATTAATGTTTCATACAGATCACATCACCTGAGAATAGTTGTTTTCCATCTGAATTGGTTCATTTTAATGGAGACATTTTGCTTTCTATAGATAGGCCTATTTCTCTTATGTCTGAGTTTCTTTTATTATTTGACGCGCTCAAGTTCAAAGACCGTGATGGGACAGCAGCAGCGACTAAAAAAAAGCGACTAAAAAAATAATGTGGTCAATTAAGCCTTTTCTCTTCAACTAATGATTAGTCGACTATAATATTGTGTTGTGAGCTTATGTTTGCTTTTTTAATTGCGTTGGTTTGTGCACTACTGGGCCACCATACTATTGTGCCATTTTTAAGGTATATTGTTTTGGGACTCTCCTACAATAGGTCAAACAATGTTTTCTCGTCTTTCGAAAAGAGTAGAGGTGTGACCTCAGCATCCTGGCTAAATTCGCCCAATGGCCTCTGACCATCATGGCCTCCTAACAATCCCCATATCTGCTGATTGGCTTTATCACTCCGTCTCCTCTCTACCAGTAAGCTGGTGTGTGGTGGGCGTTCTGGCGCAATATGGCTGCCGTCGCATCATCCAGGTGGATGCTGCACACTGGTGGTGGATGAGGAGATACCCCCTGACTATGTAAGCGCTTTGAGTGCCTAGAAAATGTAATGAATTATTATTATTATTATTATTATTATTATTAAATAATTTGTTCAAAGCAGTTCTAAGATTAAGTCTCTCTAAACCCCTCCTTTCTGTGATCGTACTGTGCTCTGATTGGTAAGATGGCCCAGTCTGTTTTGATTGGTCTACCCCATACAGTGCATGTCAGAAACAATATGCACATTGCCATAGTACCATATTGGTGGAACCGTTAGTGATAAATTGTTAACTCATTTCTGGGTTTTGGTCTACAAATATACAATATCCCCTTAGTGGTCTTAGTGATTTACATCAATCCAAATGACTACAAGAGGGCATTTTCAGAGTTTATTTGTGTGGTGAGGTAAAGCAAAACTGATCCATTTTATTTAATCATTTCATTGATAAAGTTAATGATGACTTTTGAATGTACCACGTTGCTTTGCCCTTAGACAAGTAACAAAAATCCAGTCCATGGTATACATTTATGACTTCACCAACATCAAGTGAACTCTTGACTCCATTAAGATCTTGTCCCATTAGAAGGATCTGAGGTTTTCATTGTGGCCTTCAACATAACGCCCAAATCTAATAACCTCCTCATAACCTCGAAGTTCTACAGAAAACCAAGCAAATAAGGGTTAAGTGTCATGCTAATGGGATGTTGGGTGTGGAGATGATGGTTTGCAATGCTTCGAGCCATTTCCTCTGTAATGCATGATTCTTACCCTCATTTACCAGCGTCCTTTCATTGTCTGTACTTGGTCTCTCTATTTCCATCTCTCTTCTTGCCCAGTTGTCTCACACGAAGGCATAGCAGCAATGTCACAGCTCTACTTTCGCAGAACGGATAACTTCTCATACAGGGACAGGATCCCTCTGCGGATAGTTCGAGCCGAGTCTGAACTGTCACCGCTGGAAAAGGCCTACCTGTTTGCTGTGGAGAAAGGTGACTACGCCAGCGTCAAACAAGCTCTGATAGAAGCCGAGATCTACTTCAAAATCAACATCAACTGCATCGACCCTTTGGGACGGACAGCTCTGTTGATTGCCATTGAGAATGAGAACCTGGAAATTATTGAGTTGCTGCTCAGCTTTAACGTGTACGTGGGGGATGCGCTTTTACATGCCATACGAAAGGAAGTGGTGGGGGCTGTGGAGTTGCTTTTGAATCATAAAAAGCCCAGTGGGGGCATGCAGGTAAGATGGCAATCACAGACAAATTTACTTCCGAATTTCCTGTATACCTAAAACAATTCAATGTCTCACCTACTGTACCATCTCTTGGGTCCTCTTTTCAATTCAACTTACACATGCAGGAATTCCCAGTTGCCTTGGTAATCCCTTCTTTTGTGAAGTGACTGTAAATGTGCAGATTACATCCAAACTGTTTCAGAGCATTTCAAATAGTTTTTCTGACCGTGTCGCAGAGGTACCTGGAACCCGAGAAAGCACTAATCCTATTGAAAGTGATTTGTTCCCTGTAGACCTGGATGTTTAATTAAAAGTTTTGGAAGTAGTGCTCTTCTTAATAGTTAGTGCTTTCTTGCTTTTTCGTGAAGATGACTTGTATTATCCTTTTCACTGTCTTGCAGCTGAAGATTAAGTAATTTTCCACTTTGTTTGAAGGGCTGTGACCCAGATAAAGTTGTAATGACTTCAGTGGCACACCGTGTAGCAAACTGATTGTCATGCCACCATGTCTCACAGAAAAAGAAGGTGAATTTATAATAATACCTGGTTGAGCAAATTAAATACTTTTTTTTTTTTTTTTTGTGGGATAGCACAAAATAATTGAATCATGCTTTGAGCAGCTTAAAGGGTTTGTACAGACAGACAGCAAAAGTGTTATTTATTGTTGTATACCACAGAAAATGCAGTAACTATATAACTATGTAGCAAGGAAACATTAAATTGATCAAAAGTTACAACATTTCTATGAACTTGGAACTTTCTAATCAGCAAAGAATCTTGAAAAGAAAAAATTCACAGTTTCCACAAAAATAAAATACAAATATTAATAATAAATTATATATATATATATATATATATATATATATATATATATATATATATATATATATATATATATATATATATATATATAAATTTATTAAGAAGCACTGCTGTTTTTAACGTTCATAATAGACCAAATCAGCATATTAGAATAATTTCTGAAAGATAATGTTACACCGAAGGCAGAAGTAATGATGTTGAAAAATCAGCTTCCACATTACAGGAATACATTAAATTTCAAATTGTTATATATATTTTTATATATTTTTAGTCACTTTCTTGTCCACAAGTGCATTAAATAAATGCAGTCTTGGTGAGCATGAGAGACATCTTACCAACTCCTAAATTTTGAACAGTAGTGTATATACAGTAATTTAGCAACACTTTTAACTGCTTGTAGACAACTGAATGTGAGAATATGGGGGAGTTTAATATGGGGGCAATAGGAACGGATCACTCATTGCCAATCAGCTTTTTGATGAATTGGTTCACTCACGTAGAACTGACTGAACTGACTTGCCTTGAATGGACTTTAATGTACTGTAGAGATGGACTCCATGAAACATCCTGGGGTTAAAGGTCACAATGATAGCTTGTGGCTTTTTTAACAACAAATCAATTTCTTCCTCCGTATCCTTGTCTTGTCTTCCAATGAAAACATCATTAAAATAAGGTACTACTGGGAAAGGTATTGTTTTTGTTTTTTTTGTTGAGAAATCAACCATTAATGAGGTTTATGCTTGAAATATTTTCCGACAGGATTAAACCATTATGTTTTTTTATTATTATTATTATTTTAATAACTACATTGAATTAAAATTTCTCTGAGAACAAGACTTAAAAATCATAATTCAGCTTTTTCAAGCAGATGTGTCTTGTTTTATGCACATTTATACTAGAAAGCAAGACAAAAATACAAAAAGAGAAATTGATTGTGAACTTTATCAACCCTGATTTCTCTCTTTTCTAGGTGCCTCCTATCCTGTTGGATAAACAGTTCTCCGATTTTACCCCTGACATAACACCCATCATCTTGGCCGCTCACACCAACAACTATGAGATCATCAAGATGCTGGTTCAGAAGGGTGTGTCCATGCCCCAGCCCCACCAGGTGCGCTGCAACTGCATGGAATGCGTGTCCAGCTCAGACGTGGACAGCCTGCGACATTCCCGATCCCGTCTCAACATCTACCGGGCCCTGGCCAGTCCCTCGCTCATCGCCCTCTCCAGCGAAGACCCCTTCCTGACTGCATTCCAGCTCAGCTGGGAGCTCCAGGAGCTCAGCGAAGTGGAGAATGAATTCAAGTCCGAGTATGAAGAGCTTTCCCAGCAGTGCAAGCAGTTCGCCAAAGATCTGCTTGACCAAACGCGCAGCTCCAGAGAGCTGGAACTGATTCTGAACTATAGGGATGATATGAATCTCCTGGAGGATGAAGGGAATAATGATCTCGCCAGGTTGAAACTGGCTATCAAGTACCACCAGAAAGAGGTGAGTTGTGTGCTCTTCAGACATCCACATTGGACAATAAGAGCTTGGAAAAGCAATCTACAACTACTTCAAGATCATTAGCAGTAGCACAAAATAATCACTCCAGATAGAAACAGCACTTGAGCTTATTACAAAGGTTCATTCAGGGACTGTACTTGGATGATTGTTGATTTGGCAATTTGATGTATTTTACATATTGTGGATAATATATTTCAGGTGGTGTTGTTTTTCTGTTTGGCAAATTTTGGGTTTTAAAACGGAGTTGAATATTTTCACCACCAGAAGGTAGGTTGTTGTTTATTCTCTCTAGAGGAATGGTTCCCAAGCATGTCCATGGATGCCCATTTCAGGTCTTGAGTCTCTACTACTGGGCTGAAGAGTTGATCAGATGTGTCAAACAAAGAAGACATGCCAAATGTGCAGTGTTGAGGACATCCAGGAACATAATTGGGATCCACTGCTCTAGAGGGATGCTGCAGTGGCTGCAACATATGAATCTATGTTGCCCCCTTCTGTGCACATTAAACATTACAAGCTCTTTCTGTTTGAAAGGTAGAAGGACATTTCTTCTTTTGCAAGAGAGGCTTCTATGTGATATACATAAACTTAGAGGTTTTTACTTTGCTATGCATATGTACGTATGGTACTGTATTGCCTTGCACTTGCTTAAACATAACTGAAAATGCAGAAAGAATGGATGCTTACAAGCTGTGGAAGCTGAAACCTTTTATTTACCTGAAGCATCTGTATGTAAATTAACAGAAGCCCACCGGGATCTTATTATTCCATAGCTGAGTCATTGAAATTCCTCTGGAAGATCTTCCACATCACAGCATGATGATAGCAAATTAGGCTGAACAGCCAAAGCATTCGATCTCATTATTTGTCTTTCATAAATTAGAGAAAAAAATAAAGAAAAGAAACCTAACAGGAAATTCAAATGGTGGTCAAGATATTTTCATTTCATAGTTTTTTGTTGTTGTTATTTTTTTAAAGTAAATAATTTTATATAGAAACAATATATTGTAATAAAAATTATATATATATATATATATATATATATATATATATATATATATATATATATATATATATATTGGGCTGGTACCTTTTAAATACCTTAAAAGTGCATATTAGTATGCAAATATGTACCACACCAGTGACAGCTTTTGGCTATTTTTCCCTGAGAGTGCAGAAATAAATATATACCTTTTGTGAAAAATTGATTTCACTACTGCAAAGATAAAGATGGGGATTTAAATCAGATATGATTAGAACCAGATAGCAGCCTGAGAGAAAAGAACAATGTGTCACTGTAAGCCCTTCTGTGCCTTATGTGTTTGCTCTTTTTCAAACAACACTTGTTTCTCATTAGGACATGGCTCCGTTATTTGTGTTCTCCTGCAGAGAGCATTTCTTATGCAACTGCAGAAAGTGATGACAGGCTCCATGCATGATAGAAAGCAGAAAATGGTTTTGCTTTTCTGTACCTTCCAGTGAGAAAATGCAAGCAGATTAATTAAAGTTCAGCAAAATCTCAATAACTCAATGTATACATTACATGTACTGTTTGTCTTTACTCCTGTAGGAGGCTCAGTGTCAATTTAATCTCTTTTCATTATTCTGTGCTTAGTTTGTAGCACAGCCAAACTGTCAGCAGCTGCTCGCATCTCGCTGGTATGATGAGTTCTCAGGCTGGAGACGCCGCCATTGGGCCAGCAAGTTCATCACCTGCATGTTCATCGGATTCCTCTCCCCTTTCTTTTCGCTGCTCTACCTGATTGCTCCCAAGAGCCAATATGGCCTCTTCATCCGGAAACCCTTCATTAAGTTTATATGCCACACTGCTTCCTATCTGACTTTCCTCTTTCTCCTGCTGTTGGCCTCCCAACACGTGGACCGCAAGGACAGTCAGTTCACCAAGCAAGGTCCAGAGCCCACCACTGTGGAATGGATGATCCTACCCTGGGTTTTAGGTAATTTTTGTTTATGGCTTAAAAAATTTGATTTGAACAGTTTTTGATTTGAATTTTAAAGAATTTTAAACTTGAATTTGAAATTTGACCTTGCTTAACAGGATTTGTATGGGCTGAGATCAAACAAATGTGGGACGGTGGCTTTCAGGATTACATTCACGACTGGTGGAACCTCATGGACTTTGTAATGAATTCCCTGTATCTGGCCACCATCTCATTGAAGTTCGTCACTTACTTTAAGGTAACAAATCAAAAATAAAGTACTCTTTGACACTTTTTGTATAAAACTGAATTTGACTTAATTTTACCTTTTTATTTTGCATGAACATATGCTTTACGAACTGAAACATTTCCCTGAGATTTTATGTGTGGATTATTATTTGTCAAAAGTATATTCCAGGCATTGGAACAATCCAGCTGGAACATTTATTGAAAAAACTCATATACAGTAATATACAATTCTGTTCAAAATGGGATCGGTAAGATGTTTTTAAAAGTCTCTTATCCTCACCAAGACTTCATTTATTTAATAAAAAATAGATTTTGATATTGTCACCAATTATTGGGGCCAAGCACCTATTGTATCCGTTAGTTTTCTTCTTTTTCTTTTTCTTCTTCATCTTCAGCATTTCATCTATGGCAGCCCATAGAACCGTATGGTAAAATTTTTAGAAATTTGGCACACTGATAGATGACAGTCTCAACATTAACCACTGCAAATTTAGAGTCTCTAATTCAAACCATAATGTCTAAAGTTACACATATGTTTATGCTAATAACTTCTGACCTATAAGGTGCAAACACAAAATCCCAAAGCAAAAACAACTAAACTACATGCAGTATTTTTTGGCACAGTACCTAGTGGTCAGGATATATGAAAAATAGATTTTTTTGCATTAGCTTCTGAACAGTTTGTCAAAAAAAAAAAAAAAAAAAAAAAAACTAATACTAGTCTCTTCAGATTTCCACATTTATTACATTCCAAATTACCAAGAGTTTTTTGACAGACCAAATGGTTCTCAAATAATCTATCATCGAAATTGTTGGCATAATTTAGATGTGAATATTGTAATATAGTAACATGAAATCCCTAAATACACTATATCAAAGAAGAAAAAAAAAAAAATAATGAAAAGAAATATAGTACATTCATTTTATAAAAATAAAATTATACGATTACCGTCTACAGTCTGTTTTCACCACAAATAATTGCAATTGTACCTACTAAAGGAACAATACCAAACGATTAATAAATGTATTATAAAACAATTAAGTTAAATTTACTAAAAAATGGAATTCAGCAAAAATGTTTGCATGGCATGTGGAAATCTCATTTACGTACCAGCCGAAAGTGCTGCTAAGTGTGGAATCTCATTGGTTCATAATTGTGGCATACCTGTATATTACAGCAGACACATTTTTCACTGGCTGTGTATTGCATTCAAAACATTTGGATTTTCACTGTGGACAAACAAATTATCACTGGAAAATGTTTTGGGTCATGCCTGGTTAGAACAAGATAGTGAGCTCACGGCGACCCGAGTTCAATCTCGTCTCGAGGTCCTATGCTGGTCCCGCTCCCCTCTCTCTACCCAATAATTTCCTTTCATCTCTCCACTATCCTGTCTTAATGATAAAGGAGTAAAAAGCTAAAAAATATATCAAACTTAAAGAAATAACGATACTTTAATTCTCAACATTTTTCTTTTTCAGTGGTCTGAAGACTACAAGCAGTGGAAGGCATGGCAGATGTGGCACCCCGCCTTGGTGGGCGAGGCTTTGTTCGCCATTGCTAACATATTTAGCTCCCTGCGACTGATTTCACTCTTCACAGCCAACTCGCACCTGGGCCCCCTTCAGATCTCCCTTGGCCGAATGCTGCTGGACATCCTCAAATTCCTCTTCATTTACTGCCTGGTGCTACTCGCATTTGCAAATGGACTCAATCAACTGTATTTCTATTATGAAACTGATGGCAAAGTGACTAATAACAATGTCACATGCAAGGGTATCCGCTGCTCAGAGCAGAACAATGCATTCACCACGTAAGCAAACTCATAAATATAGATTTGATCTTAACTTTGCTTGTTTTGCAGTAAAATAGTGATATTATGTTTTTGGATTGTTTTTTTTCCAGAATGTTTGAGACATTGCAGTCTTTGTTCTGGTCTATATTTGGTCTTGTTGCCCTGTATGTGACCAATGTTGACGCCGACCACAAATTCACTGAATTTGTTGGAGCCACAATGTTTGGGACCTACAACATCATCTCTCTGGTGGTGCTTCTTAATATGCTCATTGCCATGATGAATAATTCCTACCAACATATTGCTGTAAGTGCTGTGAATTATGTCATTTTTTTTTCCTTTTGGGCACAATAAAAATAATTGTACATTTATTTAAATATTTTATCACTTTTTGCCTCGTTTGGTGTGACAAATGAATTACAAATAATAACTGGCATATTCAGCTGTTCTCTTTGATTGTTCCACAGGACCATGCTGATATTGAGTGGAAGTTTGCCAGAACGAAACTTTGGATGAGCTACTTTGAGGAGGGCGGGACTCTGCCTCCTCCCTTCAACATCATTCCAAGTCCAAAATCAGGATGGTACTTCATCAGATGGATCAAGACCCACTGCTTCAATATTAAACACAGAAAAAGAACAGAGACGTTTGGATCACTCGGGGTAATAAGCCATTTGCTGCTAAAAACAAAAGATGATTTTTATCAGAATGTTTACGCTGCTCTTTTCCAGACAGATGGTGATTTATATTGTCAATATACAGAAAGAACCAAACATCCCCCAAAAAAAGAGTCCATGTCTTACGAAGTCATACGATTGCTCTGTATGACGAGTAATCTTCAAAATGTTCAAATGAAGCTAAATGATTCAGTGAACAAAATGATTGGAGCTGCTGAGGTTTTCACTACCTTGTAATATAGCAAAGTAGGTGTCATGAAAAATCAATACAATCGATCTGTTCTCTTTTTTTCTCAGATGCGTGCTGCTGAAAACGTCCGCACAAACCGCCAGTACCAGGTAATGGTGTCTCTTTCAAAGCAACCGATCATTAAATGTCTACAAAGTGCACTTTGCATCAAATCGACAGATGAAAGGTTCCAGCTCACCACAATCTCTGATTAAATACAGAGTAAATCAACTCAAGTCCTTCTGAATTTCGACATTAATCTACTGTTCAAATACACGTTGACTCTCCTGAAAGACTCTATGGGCTGCTTGTTTGGTCTAATCTTTTCCCGGCTCATAATCAAATGAATTATTTTTTTTAGGAGGTGCTTAGAAATCTGGTTAAGCGGTATGTGGCAGCAATGATTAGGGATGCCAAAAAAGAAGCCGGATTAACTGAGGAGAACTTTAAGGTAAAGTGTACTTGTTTTATATATATTAATTGTGATTAATCACATTCAAAGTGAAAAAAATGTAATATGTGTATGTACTGTGTATACTTATGTATACATAAAGACACACATACAGTATATATTTTTAACACATTTACATGTATATATTTATATAGAATTTATATTATATATTTAATGTGTAAACATAACATATTTTTCCTAAATATATACATGTACAGTATATGTGTGTATTTATATCTACTATATTATGTACACAAAAACTTTTATTTTGGATGCGATTCATTATATTTGTCCTTTCTTGAATTTTTTTATATCAACTGTGCATTATAGTTTACTGAGCAATGTGTGGTTATTATTACTATAGGAACTTAAACAGGATATCTCAAGCTTCCGTTACGAGGTGATGGGAATGGTGAAGGGCACTAAGAGTGGTGTATCAAACTCAAAAGGGCACACAAGAGCTTCAAACCTAGTGTATCCTGATAAGCCTCTAAAGTGCAATTCTACTTCAGATGGAAGACAACTAAAAGGCAAAATGAGACTGCAGAACATCGCCACCTCTGTGATCCAGGAGGGTGGACCCAAAGCCAACCCCTGGAAGCCTGGCGGCTTAAGTGGCTTAGCAGATGGTCTCATCTCAAAAGATACTGTTAAGAATCAAATACACTGCAAAGGGCCAAGCAACCCAGGAGAGATTTACTCCGTGTCAGAAGAAGCTGGAGAATCTGAAAGTGAAGAACAGGATGACGTCGAACAGGGAGAAAACGAGAACCAAAACAATGAAACAGAGAAGGACGGAAGGAATGAGGCTTTGCAAGAGGATGATGAAATGTCATATATGCGTTATATGTGTAATGAAGAGATGGAGGAAAACTAATATGAAGGAAGCAGATTACAATGGCATTCACTCTCTGAAAAAGCAACAATCAGATTCCGAATGCTGCGAAACAAAGAGAAAGATGCTGTTCTCCTGAACTCTCTCTTTATCCCAGAAGCAGCTGTGGCGAAGGTCCAGTGCAGGGCGCTGCGTCTGGATGATCTGAACATCAAGTGTTGTTCTGGAGTCTCAGGGATGAATGCCACTTTTAGGAGAATATGGGGTCCAACATTGTCATTCACAGTGATGTACACTCTCAACTGTGTAAATGCTCCTGTAGTTTATCACTGCTCTGCTCCCCTTTCTGCTGAATCATATATGAAGGAGCAATAGCTGACCCCTCGCTATTCTAGACTTTTCATTCTGCCTTACTCTGTTAGATTTTGCATTTTATGCTGTCTGTGGTTCCAATGTTAAGAGATGTCATTACCGTCATGCAACCTAATATCTTTAATGAAGGTTACTATGCAAATATTTACAACTTTTTACCTTTTTAGTCACGTTTTGCATTGAGCAAGAGACTGTTGTATAAAAGATAGAACTGGATGAAGGGTGTCTTTTTATAAACATGGATTAAAACCCAAAGTAAACACTACATATCATAAAGTCAGTATGGTACAATGTACTGTGTAATCATGTCTGTTTCCTCCTCCTCTCATTTGTATTCATCGTAAAGAACAAGGAGAACATAGTATTATAGAGTTTGCACAGTACATAGTCCTTTATGCTTCTAAATGTCTTATTCCATCTATCCTCGTTGTCTCCATAATAGATTACTCCTCTTATTACAGATCATGAATTAATGCACAAATATAAATAAAGAAATGCTATACTATGATGCAGTATTATTGTGAGTGACTTTTTTTTTCTTTCATAACCTGAGGGAAAAAAGAAAAACCTTACACTCCATTCAAACGGCACAGTGAGAGAGAGCTTAAAGCAATACATATTATATTAGAGTTAATGTAAATTCTTATGTGATTCATTTTATTTTGACCGATGGCATGCCATATTTTAACCAGCATCAGTTTATCTACTATACTAATGTAAATGGAGGATCTGTAATGGTTTTACTGTAAATAGGCTCAGACTCCTGCAGTGCTGCACGGTTTGATGGGGTGGGAACGTTAAACTGTGGGCACATTTCACCATCTAATTTGATTCACATTCTCCGTCCTTCACCAGGATACAAAGGCTTATCTATAATTTATTTGAATTAGTACCCTAGAGAGTCCAGTGTGCAGCCCAAGGGCACATGAATGAAGCTTAAAAGAGCAGCGAGTCATTTGCACTGCAGTAAGGGGCAATGCGCTGACACGCTATGCTTTGTGAATGCTAAAATTGGGAACTACTGAGCTGACCTCACAGGGATCACTGAAGAGGGATAGAAAAATACTGAAAATGTGATCATTGTGTATTCCAGACAGGCTGCCAGGCTGTATCGTTCAGGAACAAAAACAACCTTCTTTATGAGTGAGTCACTGAATCATTCACTTGACCAATTTGTTAAAAAACAGAATTATTGCTAAACCGTAGCTAAACGTCTGATGTAAATGAGCCCCAAATTCAAAACACTTCATGAGTGTCAAAGTCGACATTGGATTGGTTGAATTCTACAGGATTTCCAGGAGACGTGTGTGTCAAGTTCTTTAATAACATTCTGCCTGGAAAAAAGATGCCATGCTGCCAAACCCCCTCACTAAAGAAGAAAGTATTCATGTTTACAACTGTAATGATGGGTGCTTATCAGGATCAACTAAACACTGGAGTTCAAAAGTATGTGAAATATTTAAAGTTCATGGCATAGAATCTTTCAAATACGTCCAAGAGTTTAACACACAGGTCTGTTATTGTGGCGACATTTCCACTCCCGAAACGTGACGCTGAATGAAACGAACTGTGATTTGTTGTTTGACACGCAAATACAACATTTTGTGTGGGAATTTTTTTTGCTCTTATCACAATATTTTCCATCACCATGCCCACTTAGAACACAAAACCTCGATTAATTCATGTCTCAGCATTTTGTTACCCAAATATGGCAATGATGAATCTCATTTATAAAATTTCAGTGCTACAATTCCCTGGAATCAATGAGTCCATTCTTTTTGTTTTCTGTGGATGTTGCACATTGTTAATAGCTATTCTTGTACTAGTATTTTAGACTAATGAACGTGACTACTAGATCAGTATCTTCTAGAACACAATCTAAATGACTCTGTGTAGACCTTTGTTCAGCTAGTCACTTCTCGTCAAACTCAAGAATCTTTATTACCAGTGCATTTCTCAGAAATGTTGTACAATCTAAAGTTCCTGTAAAATAAATCTGCTTAGTGACCCTAGTGGACTTTTTATAGGACTCTGTTAATGTTAAATACCATCACGTCGTACAGTCACACCTGTTCTGCTGCCGTCTCTTAAACAGAATCAGGAAACTAGTGTGGTGTTTAGCTGTCTTCATCTACATGTTTTCAAATGGCAGAAGCTAGACTTTATGTGAGTAGGGAACAGTTCAGCTGTTCGATCTGTCTGGAAATACTGAATGATCCAGTGACCATCCCCTGTGGACACAGTTACTGTATGGACTGTATCAGACGCCACTGGGATGAAAATGGTCTCGGGAGACAGTACAGCTGTCCCCAGTGCAGACAGACCTTCACTCCAAGACCTGTTTTAGGGAAAAATGTGGTGGTTGCTGAAATGGTGGAGAAACTGAAGAGAACAGAACTCCAGCCTGCTCCCCGGCCTGCTCAAGTTTCTCAAACTGAAGCTGGACCTGGAGACGTGGAGTGTGAGGTCTGTACTGACAGAAAATATAAAGCCATCAAATCCTGTCTGGTGTGTCTGAACTCTCTCTGTCAAAGCCACTTTCAACAACATGAGAAAGTCTTCAAAGGTGAGAGACACTGTATGATCGATGCTACTGCGCAACTAGAGGACATGATCTGTCCAATACACAATGAGCTTTTGGAGATTTTCTGTCATACTGACCAGATGAGTATTTGTAAGCGGTGTACGATGGATATCCACAAAAACCATGATGTGACATCAGGAGCAGGGAGAATGAATCAGGTATGAATTAGAAACAATAATGCAACCGAGCAAATGCTTGGCCTTCACATACATCCTATGTACTTGCTTTCATTTTTTAATTGCTTGCCAACTCATTTCAACAAAGTTAATCATCCACTGAAGAACATAATAACCAAATTAAATCCCTCTGACCAAGCACTAATGCGTAAAGCATAATTATGCCTTGCAAAGAGTATATTACAATTGTTTTGCCTTGTGTAATAGTATGCAGTTTTAAATTAACACAAATCCAAAATATGCAGTTAAAGGGTTAGTTCACCCAAAAATGAAAATTCTGTCATTAATTACTCACCCTCGGTCGTTCCGGCCCTATAATATATTTGTTAATCTTCGAAACACAAATTAAGATATTTTTTAAGAAATCTGAGAGCTTTCCGACCCTGCATAGACAGCAATAACCACCAGGTTAAAACATCATTAAAATAGTTCATGTGACATCAGTGGTTTAACTGTAATTTTATGTAGCTAAGAGACTATTTGTGTGTGTGTGCAAAGAAAACAAAAATAACTACTTTATTCAGCAATTTCTTCTCTTCCATGTCAGTCTTCGATGTGCGTTCATGAGAGTATCATAACACATATATGAGATGCTGCTGATGCAGGAGCCGGCTTTCTGACACAGAATGTACAATATATTTCTTAGTTCATAGTCTGTATAGTCTGGTTCAAATAAATTAGATTTGAATCTAAAACAGGTTTGAAAGAAAGGATGTAAGGGACTGATATACAGTAAAGTAAACTCTTTTAATTTTGGTGTGTCAATTTAAAAAAAAAAAATGTTTACCAAAATGTTAGAAAAAGATACAGTGATTGAAATAAAATGCAACACGGACACTGTAATAGATTAGGTAAACAAGAGAGTTTAGTATAAAAACTAGTTAGTTTTGAAAGTTAGTGTGGATTTAGATTTAGATTTTCTTTTTTTCAGAGTTCTTCATCTTATTTGGTTCCTCCTGAACCTTTCAGCTTTGATGTTGTTTCTCGTTCTGATCATGGGAGAAAATCTTTCGCCAAAAGACTAAAGAAAAAAAATGGACAATTTCCTTAATTCGGAGGTAATGGTTGTATCTGGTTGGGGTAGGTTGCATTCATTCAAGCTGAAACATCTAAATAAATACTACTTTATATTAAATACAAAGAATTACATTATATATGATATTTCTTTCAATAGTAATGTGCTGCAAATTTCCTACTGATGGACCCAAAAACAGGAATCAGATCCTACAATGTACGTACACATATGACATGACTTTCCACTAACTTTTATGGTTTTAATAGTACATTTAAAGGCATGATAAAGAAGTTGTGATAGTGTTTTCTTCCTATTGTTATGTATATGCAAAAAAAATGTAATTGTCCATTTTTAAATATTGTGTTTAATATTGTATTTTATCTCCCTTAGATTCACACGAGCTCTCAATGGATTCAAACACAATCAATGAAACCCTCCTACTGTCTGGAGGGAACAGAGTGGCTACAAACACTGGCAAAGTCCAGCTATATCCCGAACATCCAGACAGATTTGATTGTTGGCCTCAGGTCCTGTGTGAAGAGAGTGTATGTGGACGAGCCTACTGGGAGTTTGAGTGGACTGGAAGAGCTGGTGTGGGAGTATCTTTGGCCTATAAGAGCATTTGCAGGAAGGGAAATGGTGACGAGAGTAAATTTGGATGTAATGATCATTCTATAAATCTGTACTGTTCTCATTCCAAATACACATTCTGGGAGAGTAACAAAAAGACTAAACTATATGTAAACATTTCTAAATTAAAGACTTCTAGATTGGCAGTGTATGTGGATTACAGTGCTGGAATCGTGTGCTTCTTCAGCATCTCTGACAAAATGAAGCTCATCTACATAGTCCAGACCACATTCACTCAGCCCATCTATCCTGGGTTTAGGGTTTATTGTGGATCATCAGTGCAACTGTGTGATCCAGCAATGAACTGTACATGATTTTGAGAGAGACGTGAGATTCAAATCGACGATTGTATTATTTTTTATTATTTAAATCTGTTAACAAAAGAAAAAGAAAAATGAATATCAAACAAAGAGAAAAAATTAGATTACATTTACATATACTGCCATTAAAAAGTTTGGGATAAGTAAAAATTTTAATGCTTTTTTGAAATATGTTTATTTTGCTCATCAAAGCAAAAGTGTTTATTTAATCAAAAATACAGAAAAATACCTTAATATTGGTAATCTTTGCAATTTAAAATAGCTTTTTTCCATGTGAATATATGTTAAAATGTGATTTATTCCAGAGATACATAGATTAATTTTCATCAGCCAATACTCCAGTCTTGTCACATGATCCTTCAGAAAATAATGATTTATTTATTATCAATGATGGGAACAGCTGCTTGATATGTTTTGGAACCTATGATACTTTCTTCAGGATTCTTGGATGAATAAAAAGTTAAAAAGAACAGCATTTATTTAAAATAGAAATATTTTGTAATAATATACACTACCGTTCAAACATTTGACAGTCATTTTACTCTTCCATTTTTTGCAAGAAATCAGTGCTTTTTTCAGCAAGAACATATTTACTGATAAAAAATGATAGTAAAGACATATGATTAGAAAATATTTCTATTTTGAATAAACTGTTTTTAAAATTTTTATTAATCAAAGAATCTTGCAAAAAATATCTCAGCATCACAGGTTCCAAAATAAATAAAAAAATTAAAATAAAAATAATACTTTTTTTTAAAGCACCTCAACTGTTACCAACATTGATAATAAATTAGCATATAAGAATGATTTCTGAAGGATCATGTGACACTGAAGACTAAAGTAATGGCATCACAGCTTTGCATCACAGAAATATAATATGTGTGTGTGTGAACTGAAAAGTGTAAAGAGTTAAAAGACACTTTTTTAAAAAATTCTATAATTGCAACTGTATCGCTGTGTTAGCAGCATGATGAAAACTATTTGTGTGATGAACATTGTATGTTCCAAATCAGATTTGAGGTTTCATTTCAGGGAAGGCAGAAGTGCCTTAGAATTAGAATAATTGTGTAAATAATATGTAGAGTAAAAATACTCATTACAGGCAATCTGTACACGGACTGGACTGGGACAAAATTTAAGTAACCTAGTGAACTCAAATGTATCTCAAATGCAAAACGTATGTTACATTAAAGAATAATACAAATTCTGGTCAATACATTGTTCAGTTTGTGAGTCTTACTGTCTTTCTATAACTTTTAAATTTTTCCCAGGGCACTTCTATCTTACCTCAATACTTACAGCTACGTTAATTTTCGCTCTTTAGTTTTTGAAATTATTATTTTTATATTGAAAGTGGAAACAAGTAAGTCATTATGAATCATACGCTGAACTGACTCACAGAGATCACCAATCGTAATGCATTTAATCCAGCTTTGGCCTCATTTGGAACTAACTGGCAAATAGAAACAAGCGATATAATTTTTTACAATTGTAAGTTACAACATCAAACTTTCTTGTTTGTAAAATAAATAAAAAATTTAGCTCATGACAGCGGTAGTTTTAAGTCATATTACATTCTGATACAATACCATTGGCAAATTAAAGCTACAAGAGGCTGCTTCTGTGCTACTAGAGTCAGCGGAACTACAAAAATAAAAACCTTTGCAAAAACACCCCAAACAAAGCTTGTACATGTAAAAGTACGCTACTTTCAACAAAAGGTCCAAAATAATACTTTCAACTTAATGCTTGGCTTAAGTTACCTGTCAGAACAAACATCGCATTTGCAACCCAACTTTCTATCAAATTCCTCCATCTTGTTAAACACTGTTTGGCATTGTTGTACCTCACTGTCTTGTCTCTGTGTATTTTAGTGAGTCTTCAAATTTTGCATGCGATTTTTTTTTAAAGAAAAATTAATCCACACCATGTAAACACCATCCGGAACAGCCTGCTGCAGTAGCCACGCCCCCAACTCTCTCGCTATTGGCTGCGCGAAGAATGCAAATACACATGTTGACAGACAGGTGGAACATCCTATCATTGCATTCGATCCTAAAAGACTTCCACAGAGGAAATATATTTATATTTATATATTTAGACCACTTGAAGAGTATTAAGGGACTATCTTTATGATGATTCTCGTTATTAAAAAAAAAAAACCACTATTATAAAAGCTCTCCTTACTACTACAGGACGCTGCTCTGCAGCAAAAGGGGATTTAATTGTTGTCATTTGTGTACTGCTAGGACTCCACCACTAGAGGTAGATGCACACACAGGGTTAAAGCAGACATAAATTAATGATTATAGTTCTTAAACCAGCGTTTTCTGACACGAATTCAAATCCCTTCCCACTATTATTCCCATCATCTGTTCACTTTTTCCCCGACTTACCTTTCCATGCCAGACAGCATGAGATAAATGCAGATGAGATTCTTGGAAGCTTTTAAAATAGTCCCATCTGGCTTTGACTTGTCCAAAGGACTGCCTGAGGCCTGAACAACTAGCTCCAGCTTAAAACCGTCAGAATCCAGATATGGACAGCAGCCCAATGATAAGAAATTGGCAAGAGATTGAACAGTTAGTTATCCATCATCTGATTCCCACAGTAGCTTTCTACAGATAATGAACATCCTGTTTCTGAGGACAAACTAACAGAGCACCTGAGAAATGATGGTGTAATTTAATGATTAAGCTTTGTTCTGTCACTTATAAAGATTTATACTGAGCTGTAGTGATAAAAAAAAGTGTAATGTTTGCAGAATGTGTGCATATATGCATCGTAAACATTCGGCATACAATCTGGATATTTTATTTGTAATGCACCTAAACATTTCCAGATGTCTTAGCATTGTAAGGGCCTTCAATTCTCTCCTCTCTTCTGTCTCTGTAAATGTAGAGGGTCCTTCTTAGGCGTGCAGGGTTCTCACGGAGGGGGCGGATCCATAGGAAGCAGGTTGATTCTCTCTCTGTATTAATCTCCATCAGTGTGTCATTGTGTGTGTTTGAGACAGAAAGAGAAGGGGAGGGCTCCTATAAAGGCCGGTTCCCTGTTGCTTGCTCCCATTCCTTCTGTTATTTCAGTGGGTTTGATCTTCAGGGGATACACCAGAATGATACTCCTGTTTACGGTCACCTTCACCATCCTGGCGCTGTCCTCCCTGGACCAGGTGGAGTCTTCAGCCTATGACAAGATAGTCACACACAGTCGCATCAGGGCTAAAAAAGAAGGGTAAGGGTTGATTGTTTTGAGGGTTTACCTTGCCAGCTGGGAAAAGGTGGTCAGATTTGTTAATACTGTTAATAACAAATGTAAAATGAAAAATTATTTTTTGGGGCGGAGGGGTGGGGTTGGTGCTATTTATAACTTTAACATTCACTCTAATTATGTAGATATGTGATTATTTTAATGGACAATTGTGTGAAATTGCCAGATTTGATTAAATTGTATATATATATATATATAAAAAAAAAATACAAATAATACAAAAAAATACAAAACTGGCATTTTCACATAGAAGTCTCACACTGCCACTGTATTTCATATTAAGTCTTATATTTATTGTATACACAGTATAAATCTATGTTCAAGTAATATCTACATAAAAGTATTTTATTGAATAAAAAGCATAATGTGCATGTACTTGAAGCTGAAGCTGAAAAATTTAATTTCTTATTATTTCTTTTATATATATATATATATATATATATATATATATATATATATATATATATATATATATATATATATATATATTTTATAACATTAGAAATATGTGTCATCAGTATAATTTAACAATGCTAAATATTTGAATCTTTTTAATCTTTAAAATAAATCTTTACATTTCTAAAACATAAATGGACTAAAAAGCCACTTTGACTTTGTTTAAAGCAATTTGTCAGGACTTCTATATAATCACCTGCCTAACTGAACACCCTGTGGCCTGTAAGTCTGTCATGTATGCAATTATCAACCATCCCCAGAGGGTTTTTTTCTAACGCATATGCTCCCTCCGCTCTCTTTTCCAGGCCCAATGTGTGTGCTTTACAGCAGGTCATGGGGACCAAGAAAAAATACTTCAGCACATGCAGGAACTGGTATAACAAATCCATCTGTGGTAAAAAGGCGTAAGTTATCCATCGCTTTTCCTTCTGACCCTGTCTGCCTTTACGAGGTTTCTGCCCACTGACTTATTAGAGGTCAGGGGTCACCGGGACACAGCACCTGTAGTTCTCAAGGTGACGGTGGGTCGTACTGGTGATGGATTACATTGGTTAGGCTTGTTCAGTGCTGTAGGGTGTGTTCAGGGAAAGTGAATGAAGCAGAAGTATTTGAAGCTGTTTTGTAGTCTTCATACAGAAGACTGTTCTTTGTTTTGTATTAAGACAGTTGGATTTTTGCCAAGACAAGCTGGTCCAGAGCATAAATACTCCCTAGAGCAATATGATTTATGATACAAAAACATATTACACTTTGGAGCTCTTCTCCTAGCTCGCAGCAGGCTGAAACAACAGTTGTCAGCCGAGTGTATCTGTACTGTACTTGTTTATGGCAGATAAACCGCAGCTCATGTGCGCTGACTATGACATGTTTATTGTCGCTCCACTGGCTTCTCTCTCTGTTTTCTTCACATATGCCACACTAATTTACTGCATGTTCACTGAGAGGATGATGTAAGAGTGTTTCTGGGCTCTGTGAGACTGTGATGGAGGCCTCAGGGACTGGTGACTAGTAATTGGCAGGCAACACTTTTCAGGCTCAACTCAGCCTTTCCACTGGCAGAGATCTGTTGAGTGTAAAAGAAAAGAGAAAAACCTTTGGCCTCAGGAAATGGCTGTGTTGGGCTGTGCAGGTTTTTTTTTTCTTTTTGTCATTCTTTTTTTTTTGATCTTAGGTATCTCCATGTGTTTGGTTTCCAGGACATTCGATAGATGTAATAGTTTTTATACTGTACAAATTATATTTACCCTTTACCCTAACACTACCGCCAAAACATCTCCTCACACAAAACTTTCTATATTTTTAGACCATTTTAGAACATTTTGGACCAAAAATGTCCGCATGACGTCAAAATTTACTGTTATTACTGTCCTTGTAAACTACATTTGGTCCCCATAATGTAGGGAACACCAGGTACACACACACACACACACACATCATTGTATGCAAATTGTATCATTATTGGTGCTCAATAATTAATAATGGATATTATAATCTATGTTGAAATAAGTTTTTTGCTGCTTAGTATTTTTGTGTAAACAATGATATATTTTTTTAAATTTGAAATAGAACAATTTTTAATATTATAAATATCTGTCACTTTTAATTAATTTAATGCTTCCTAGCGGAAAAAAAAATAATCCTTTTTTTTTATTAAATTTTTTTTATTAAATGTTTTTCTTATCCCAAACTTTTGAATGGTAGTGTGTCATGGTTTATACATATTAAGCATCAAATTGTACAATTGTATGGGTGTTATAATCATGCAGCAGCAGGTCCAGAAACCTAAAGGCCCGAGTCTTCTTCACTCCTGTAGTCTTCAGACATACATTGATTTTGGAAGAGAGAAATCAAACAAAATATTCTCAGCTTCTTTTTTTAAGCTGTAAATTTTCATAACTGATATCCTCAGCCTTCTCATGAGAGACGTATAGAGAATTACTGAATAAAGAATTACATTGAGTCTCCTGCAAACTTTAATCAATCTCCTGTGTTATGATACAGCTCAACTGTCATCCTTTTTCTCCTGGATTTCTTCCAGCATATACGACTGCAGCCCCTCTGGTCACTGTAGGAAAACATATGAAAGAAATTTAAGATGTGTCTCCTGGGAGGTCAAAAGCACTAAACACTGGCGTCTCCCCCCCGTTCCCCCTGACTAAACTCTGGGCAGCAGTAGGTCCGGAGCTGCCCAGCTTGCTGTCTCTCCTCTGGGGAAGTTTGAGTGAGGCCTTTCTCATGGGTCCCACTGGCTTCCTTTTTCCTTCCTTCACCGACACTGGGATCATTGTTCAGTGTCAGGGGATGAACTCCTCCACAGCTGCAATGTCTTTGCCTCCAGATGCTATCGTGATGATAAAAAAGAGAAACAGAGCAATTGAATCTGTGTGGTGTCAGGTGCGGGCTTGCAACCGTATCGCTGTCTGACAAACAGCAGGCCTAAAAGGCAAGATAATTCTCAAACCCACAGACCTCTCGCTAAAACCAGTGAGGAACAACATTAGTCATGGGAGAATTTTATTCACGGCATCTGCAGACAGCTGTTAGAAAGCTTCTTTGCTCATTTGTATACATTAGAACAGCTTTTAGGCTACTACCCAACATTCCAATAATTGTGTTTACTCGTAATAAAAATCTTAAACTAGATTTCTATGTAAATAAAATTAAAAAAAAAAATAGTTTACACAAATTAAAATATTTAGCAAGGAAAGGTGATTTGGTTTTCTTTACCAGCTTTTCCCCACATAATAGATTTTTGGAAGTAATAGTTTATTTCAACATCTAGGCATCATTCAGATCAAATGAAGTGCAAATTGAGAAATTTTGAAAGTATCTGGCTTCTATTTTTAATCTAATTTTAATTTTAATTTTAATTGATTTGATATCTCTCCTGGGCTCATATTTGCCAAAAGTTAAGATATTTCAGTTTAAACATTGCTTAAAAAATAACTTACACTTAAAATCCATTACCTACAGTATAGGATTTAATGAGAAACATCTAAAACAAAGTTGATACTTGCATAAATGCAACTGAGACCACCTGAGCCGCATTTTGAGCAATACAATTTTCCTCTGAGAGCACATATCAACTTGTATGCTCATGATGTGTTCAATAAACCGCTGGAACAATTCAAATTTTTCCCCACCGCATGCCAGATACACTATAGAGATATCAGTTGAAATTACTGCTAAAAAATAAACATCAATCATACTGTCAAAACAGCCCAGAGGCATGTGCCCTCACACGTTTCAGAGAGTACACGTTCTGTGTCAGGGATGGCTCAGATTTGGATTGTTGCCCTCTTATTATGTCAAATTTTGCCGATGAGGTGATACTGTGGAACCTGAGGTTTACATTTACTGTCAACATTCCAAGAAGAAATTATCTTACTCTAATTTATTGGAATTTTTTTTTTTTTTTTTTGGTCATTGAAAGATATGGTCTTTTGGAATCTTTTCTAATTCATTAAATTGTGTTTTCTAAGTATTAATATAATGGTGGTGGATTATGTAAATGCTTTTTTGGTAGACGCTGATTCCAGACGTTCGTGAGGCAATTCAGTTTTTAAAAAACTGCAGAAATGTTAGATTAAAAGCACTAAATCAATAACAAATCCGGATAAAAGTCCAGATGTCTGACCAAACATGTGTTATATGAAAAAGACACATCTGAATACATTTAAAAACGAACAAGACATGCTTAAATAATTTATCACATGAGTTTTCAGGACTTAATATGTACAAAATAGAAATTCCTTCCATTTTATATCACTTGAACAAATTTGGTAGGAATATTTTACAAGCTATAGCCACCATCTCAGCAACATCCTTTGAATATGATGTACATCAGTTTGATATTTTGACTCTTTCTATGCAGAACGGTCTTATATGAGTGCTGTCCGGGTTATATGAAGTTAGAAGGGATGCGAGGGTGCCCTGCAGGTCAGTATTCATTCATTTCACCAATAGAAATGTATTTTCTTAAGAGGTTTCTAGTCTGAGTGGTTGTTAGAATATTGCTATATGGTTATTGCAGCATTCTGCATGGTATATATAAGTTAACTATAGATATAGGTGTGATCATGTCTGTAGCGCACATCCCAAAAGTAAATTTTCTGTTAAATTGTTAAGTACCAACAATTATCACACATTTGACTTCAGTTTATAAGGTCATGCTTAGATTAAATGTCAGGTTATTCATTGGCTATGAGTTTAGTGTAGCTTTTGTTCTCTAAACAAAATCCAGACCCAGCTGGCTGTATTATGCATGAGGTAAATGAGCCACAGCCAGTCTTGAATGAGGATTCGAGGTTCACATCATGTGAAAGGATACTCTTTACAGTACTCTGTCCTGTGCATGAGACTCTTTTGTTTATTTCCTTTAAATTTCGCTCCACCTCGCAGTGGCTCCTATTGACACTGTGTTTGGCACCCTGGATCTGGTGCAAGCCAAGCTCACCAAACAATACTCCGATCAATCCAAACTGACGGAAGAACTCACGGGAGCCGGATCTTACACAATGTTTGCACCAAGTGACGATGCCTGGATAGAGTTAGATCCTGTGAGTCAAATTCCCTGCCACATTTGATTTCATTCGCGCCGCAGTATTCGCATGCCATGTTTTAATCTGTGATCAAATGTGCATGTTATTAAGAAGTGAAGCATTGACTGGAACTTATTGAAATGAAATAAATCGAGGAATATGCCGTCATGCTGTCTTTTTTTTTTTTTTTTTTTTTTTTTGAAGTGCTGACAGCATTGTTTCTCTGTTTCCAGGCATTGAGAGATGCCATGGTCAGCAGTGGAAACACTGAGCTTTACAATGCACTCCACTATCACATGGTCAACAAACGTCTTCTCACTAAGGACCTGAAGAATGATATGACCCTAGAGTCCATGCATAACAAACAAGGCCTCTATATCAATCACTACTCAAATGGAGTATGTTTCTCTTTCCTTCAAATTCATTGTGTGCATGAAACCATGCTATTTAAGTATTATTTATATATTGTTGTAGCATTTATAAATGTTTTGATTTAGCTCGTTTTAAAACATATTTTCCATTTTATTTCATTTTAAGTCATTTTTTTTTCATTTTTATTTGCTTAGTAAATCAGAAAACCTGACTTTCTTTCACCTGTCGATCACAAAATATATTTTGAAGAACCTTTTAACTATTTTGTGTGCACAGAGATCAATAGATTTTAAAACAACATTTGAAAAACTTTAGATATTTTCCTAAACATTTTCTATATTCATTTTTTATGAACAATCCCCAACTTCAGTTTTAAAGGCACTAAACTCTTTTTCAACAATTTTGCAGGTTGTCACTGTGAACTGTGCCAGGATCATTCACGGCAACCAGGTGGCGACTAATGGAGTTGTGCACGTCATTGATCGGGTCATCAGCGTCGTAAGCCAAACGATCAAGGAAGTGATCGAATCCAACGATGATCTGGCTTCACTGAACGTATGTGTTATCATACCCGTGGTTTTGTAAACAAATATGATGAAAACTCTTTGGAAGCTTTCTGATCATTACTCAGCATGGGCATATGATTTCAGAGAGTGATCTTGGAAAACATTTTGTTTTTGATGTCTTTTATAGACAGTTGCTTTGAGATCAGGTCTCCAGGATCAACTGGGAGAGCCCGGACATTACACACTTTTTGCTCCAACCAACGAGGCCTTTGACAAAGTTGGCGGAGAAGTCCTTGAGAGACTTATGAGTGACACAACTGTACTTCAAGGTAAACATAGAGCACAACCACAGTAATATATTTTATACAGCATAAAGCAAAGGGTTCGTGTTGAGGTGGATGGAGTTTTGATGCACTACAAAGATAGTAACACTACTGTTATTGTGGTTTCATCATAATAAACTTCCGTGCAAAATTTTGAGTCTCTAAGATAGTTTTAGAGTTATGATTCAGCTTTGCCGTCACAGGAATACAGTATATTTAAAATATGTATTCAAATAGAAAGAAGTTATTATATAGTAATAAGAATATTTCTAATATTATTACACTAATTAATAATATTTCACAATTTTACTGTATTTTCGATCAGATAAATGCAGCCTTGGTGTGGTTAGCATAAAAGACTTTATTCAGAAACATTCAACAACCAACCACAAACTTCTGAACGGCAGTGTATGTGCAGACAAAACCTGCACATGATGAATAATCACCTTCAAAGATTTGAAAGACTAGCAGCCTCGTGTTTTAAGTAAACTGCACAAATGCAGTCCAATCCAAGCAGTGGCACATTCTCAGACGGCGGGCAAACAGCGGATCTGGCCAGAGCCGTACAAAGATCCAAAACCAAGTTTGGTCAAGACCTCTAACGCTTCCTGACGGGAAATGCTTAGATGCTGAATAATACTTCATCTGATTCTGGGGAAAAAAAGATGGTCAGACAATGGTAAGTGTTGTACCAGACCAAATCTGTTTTCCCCATGTAAAATAAAGAGGGTCTCATTACAGATCTAATCTGTGTGACCTTTTAGATGACTGAGATCATCATTATAGAAAACACATTAAAAGAAAATAATGTTAAGACCTGTATTCAAAAGCAAAGAATAGCTTTTAAGTAAACATTCAGTTCTTCTGAGGGCAATTATCTCAAGACCTCGCTTATGTAAATGCTGTGTGAAAAAAGCAAATCATTAGAGCAGATCAGGCATCAGGGTTCTGGTTTAAAGGCCTACGGCATACCGACTGATTTTCTAGTGTATTTTTTCTACTTAAATTAGATTTTGGTAGCATGCCTCATTTTAGGCTAGAAGGGAAAGACCACACAGATGTATAAAGTCAGCATTACATCACTTCTGGCTCTTAATGGATCTGCGGCCCTGTCCAAATGGCTCACTGGATGTGGACCTGTGGTCTTGTGGACTTTGCTCGCATGTGTACATGATGTCCACAGGACCCTAGCAATGGTTTATCAACCTTTTTGACTCCAAGGCCTGACTTGTCCAAGACAACAATCAAAAGCCCTCCATTAAGGCCAGGGTACTTCTGGCATTTCTGCTGTAGTGAAAAAACTTGTTTCCAAACTTTATTTCTTTGTTTACAGAAACTAGGAGTGGCAATGTCTTAATAATGAAATAAATTCCAGAAGTTTTAAGTTTCAAGAAGGGTTCATTGCACTTCACATTTGAGATTACAGGATAAGTTTTTGTTTTATAATTATTCTTTTTTTTTTTTTTTACTCACAAACATTACTTATATAATGATATTACTTATATAAATAATATAAATAATATAAATACACACATATGCATGTACATGCATAAATTATATGAATAAAAATATATACATGTTAATATTTTCAAAATATATACTGTGTCTGTAACATTATATGTGCATATTAAATGTACACATTTCACACATATTTTATATATATATATATATATATATATATATATATATATATATATATATATATATATATATGTATATATATTAAAACTTTTATTTTGGATGCTATTAATCACAATTAATTGTTGCCTATAGTACTAATAATGATAAATGAGCTTGAATTTAAGAATTTTTTTGTCTATACAGATGTTTAATAAATTGTTTAGGAATATTTTGGAAACTGCATTTAGGATCATTATATGCACATCTATATTAATAAGGGGAGATATACAATCTCAATTTCAGGGACAGTTCACCCAAAAATGACAATTCTTTCATTAATTACTCACCCTCATATCGTTTCAAACCCGTAAGATCTTTGTTCATCTTCGGAACACAAATTAAGATATTTTTGATAAATCTGAGACCTTTCAGATCCTCCATAGACGGCAATGCAGCTGACCTGTTGAAGGCCCAGAAAGGTAATAAGGACTCCGTTTAAATAGTCCATGTGACATCAGTGGTTCAACCATAATGTTATAAAGCTACAAGAATATTTTTTGTGCGCAAAGAAAACAAATATAATGACTTTATTCAATCATTTCGGCCCTTCCATGTCAGTCTTCAACACACGTTCATGAGAGTACCATGATGCATGCCACAGCTGACTGTTACCCAATAGCCCATGTGGTAAAGTTTAGAAGTGTCGATGAATAGGACCTGTCTTAAAAAGCTTGTTTTGATTTGGATTTAGGTTTGGCAAAGCAATTAAAGTTGTCAGACTGCGAATACATGTACAGCTTAAACAGATGCAGGAAACTGTCGAAATAAGCTCAGCTGTTGGGAAAGTGATTTAAGAGTCTCAGCTCTCCACCACATTGCCTCCGCACAGGAAGAACTGGGCGGGTGTCCCATTGGACAACATGAGCTTCTGTGTTTTTAATTCTCTTTAGTGGTCTATATCTTGACGCTTACTGGACTGTGACGATAAAGACATCTCAACAGTTCAGGTCAGCACATTGTCACTTAAACTTTCTCCTTCTCTCTATATCTGTTTCTTTTTCAAGCCCTTCTAAAGTACCACCTCCTGAACTCGGTGCAGTGCTCTGAGGCCATTATGGCGGGTTCTGTCTATGGGACTCTTGAGGGCAGCAATGTTGAGATCGGATGTGATGGCGAGAGCCTTACAGTCAATGGTATCAAGATGGTGCTGAAGAAAGACATTGTCACCAGCAATGGGGTCATTCATCTGATCAGCCAGGTGCTCATGCCTGACTCGGGTGAGACTCTGTACCTGACCGCTGACTTTATTTTTACATCCTTATGCCGTACATTTGTATATACTGTAATATACACATTTGTTGTCACTGATATAACAAGTTTTCTGAAGTTGTGATAGGTGTGTGTCTTGTCTTGCAGCCAAGCAGGTGACGGAGCTTATAGGCAAATCTCAGAGCGTCTTCAGTGACCTGGTGTCTCAGCTCGGCCTGTCTGCCGCCATGCAGCCTGAAACTGAGTACACTATTCTTGCCCCACTGAATGGAGCCTTCTCTGGTGAGTTGATCTCATGACTCTATGAGAAAAATACAGGATCTTTCTGCAGAGATAACTGTGAGCGCTCACCAGGGGTCTGTCATTTCTAAACACGTGAACAAAATTATAATGTAATACAATATAGACATTTATAGAGAGAGAGAGAGAGAGAGAGCACTCACTCACACACACACACACACACACACACACACACACATTTGTTTTTGTGAAAAGTGGAAACATCACATAGGCGTAATGGTTTTTATTCTGTACAAACTGTATTTAATTTGGCCCTAAACCAACCCTACACCTAACCCTAACCCTCACAGGAAACTTTGTGCATTTTTACTTTCTGAAAAAAACTCATTCTGTATGCCTTATAAGTGTTTTGAAAAATGGGGACATGGGTTATGTCCTCATAAGTCACCCTCTCCTTGTAATACCTGTGTCATACCATGTCATTATACAGAGTTGTGTCCTGATATGTCACAAAAACACGCCCACACACACAGAGATAGATAGATTGGTAAGATACATAAGGCTGCAAAAGATGAAAAAATATATGATTTGTATCTTCAGCTTATAGTTAATATGCGTACATTTCTAAATGCCCCAAAGTCCGGTTAAAATGTCCCAAAAAAGTGTCTTCACCTGTCATGCAGACGGGGTAATGTCCATGGATCAGCGTTTCCTGAAGACGATTCTAGAAAACCACATTGTGAAACTCAAGATCTCTCTGAGTGACCTCTACAGCGGCCAGCTTCTGGAAACCCTGGGAGGAAAACTCCTCCGAGTCTTCATTTATCGCACGGTGAGAGGGAAAGATTGAGGACCTGCAAACAATTATTGTGTAAACACCATGAGTGAAAACAAGCACTTGTTAAGTGTGCAGGCGGTTAAACTTTATGCTATTTTTCTGCAGTTCATTCTCTTTTTTTATGTGTGTGTTTTAGGCTGTGTGTATTGAGAACGCATGTATGGTCCGAGGCAGCAGAGAGGGCAGTAACGGAGTCCTTCATCTCATGCGATCACTGATCCAGCCTCCCGAGACAACCATCTATGAGCTGCTCTTAAAAGACGGACGCTTCAAGTGAGATTATCATCATGACTCCTTATAGTTACTATTATCAAGTGTTTTATTACCTAAACTGTAAAAGTATTTGTAACAAGATAAGTTAATTATTTAAATACAATGAAAAAATAATTATAATTTAACAGGACACTTTCTGCATGTAATAAAAAAAATTATTAGTCTATATAATGTTTTTCTAAAAGCATTTTAAAATACTATAATGTAAAATCGAATTACGGTATATCAAAATATAAAAATATTTTTTCTTTATTACAAGCATACATAATTCATAGACTGGCTGAATTATTGCAGAATCTTCCTGTCTCTGATGGAGAGTGCTGGACTGACAGATCTACTGAAGCAGGAGGGATCGTTCACACTCTTTGCTCCTGAAGATGCTGCCTTTGGCACCCTGACAGAGGAAGACATCACTCTTCTGAAAAGTAAACCTTTCATTCTCTGTTTTTTTTTTTTTTTTTTTAAATGATGTCCAACTTTTGCTAGGTCTGTTTCCTCACAGTGACGTTATGACTATTCTGTCATCCAGGCGACATCAACACCCTCAGGGTGATCCTGCTCTACCACTTTAGCAATGGCGTCTTTATTAATGGAGGCTTGGAGGGTGGCGTGACTAATCTTCTCAAGACCATTCAGGGCAACAACCTTCAAGTGCTGTCTGTAAGTACACTGGGGTTGTTATTTTAAAATAGGATTTTTTTTTATCTGTCAGATTTTTTAAGCTCTAACCACAAACCAACTATATCCTATTAAACTGTAATTAGTGAAAATGTCGAAATTTCATCAAATTTGGGCATTATCAATAAAGGTTAACGTATAAAGTCCTTTCCAAACTCCATATTATAACTAGACTCTGACAGAATGACTTTTAAATTTGAGCCAGTACTAATATTTTGGTAGGACAAGAGAGGAAGGACCTGACCTGCTGTTATCGTCAGACAATGCAATTAGATGCAACACAAATTTCCTGTGTCTGTCCTCAAAAAATTCCATGAACCAAATCCAGACAATTTTCATAAATCCTGCAGGAAATGTACCAGTAGGTCAACATTGAGCATGAAGCAGAGTTGATTATAAAAAACCTGATGTGCTAAGAACACATCTCTTTTTGTGTTTGTGTAAGACTGAAAGTCTAGGACATAGGACATTTTTATGGGAGCATTGCTACAGCGGTAACATCATAACTTCCTGACAGTTTACTGCATCAATCAAAGACAGCAGAAACATCATTTAATGATCAACACCATCTTATTCTCAGGTTAACAACTCCATCCGTGTAAATTCAGTGGAGGTTCCAGATTTTGATCTTATGGCATCCAACGGAGTGGTTCATGTAGTGAAGACCATATTATATCCTCAAGGTGAATTATTAACAGCAATGAGCATGCACTATATGTGAATATAAGTTTAAAATGTCATATTTTGAAGGGACGTTTACCAACAAAATCAATTGCATGATGGTCTAAGTCTTCAATATACATGGTTTCCCCCCTTTTATATAACTGTACAATTGCTGAGCCATAAGACACAGTCCCTTGAGCTTAATAAAGAATTTGACTGCATTTGACAGATCTGCCAGTTGGCCGTGAAGACATATTGATTCTGCTGAGGAGACTCATCAAATACATGCAGCTGAAGGTACAGCAGAACACACATCATATCTGAACACTGACTCTCATTATATAACAGACCCATCACAGTTCAGTACATCACTGAACAAACACACATACCAGTTTGTTCAATTTTTTATTTGCTTTGGTTTGTGTGTAGTTTGTATCTGGATACACCTATCGTGAGATTCCACTTACATTCATCAGTAAGTTCAGTTTCATCCCTCATTACTCTTCTAATGTTCCACATAACATAATAACATTATCAACGGCTTACGGATTACGCTGGACATGCTTTTTTATTAATGAATATTGTGTTTCACCTTGCAGAGAGGACTATAACCACACATGTCATTGAGAAAGGTAGAACATTATTTCATGACTTCAGTTTTTATTTGATTTTAGACCTCTAAATGCTAACTCTTTTCTTCACCCATTTACCACTTTTACACATCTATAAGCATTTATTCCTCAAGCACGTCCTTCTCTGCTAGCCGCTTATTCCCAGCAGCACTTTTTGGTAGCCTGTTTGTAAAATTGTGTATTTACGTGATCATTATCCAATGCTAAATGCCTGAACTTTGCCTCAGCTGCATTTCAAGAAAACCGATTCTTCATAGAGCCCCAGAGGAGAGCGAGCACGTTATTCTGTTGGCTGGAACCAGCACTGGCATCTCCTCTGGCTTTCATCTAATTAAACTCCTACAATTATGTAGAGCTAATATGTGTAATTGTCAGAGCCCAACATTGGTTCATCCAATACTTTAAATTTATAGGATGAAATATCAATATACTGACAAAAGCTAAATTGATTGTAATGCAACTTTACAATCATAGGTCTTGATAAATCAGATCTAGAATTGCCAGAAGCTTTGTGAGGGTATGATGTAAAAGACCCAATCCCATAGTGGGACTTTATTTATTGGTAAATGATAGACAAACTTTTTCCATGAAAGATCTTTTTAATGACAAAGTTAGTTCTAAATGAAAGACAGATGGGACAAATGAATCAGGCAAATCATCTGGAGTCTTTGTACGGCTAAATTTAATAAGTCGATGTTACAGTCTAACATTTGCATGTGTCATTCGTTTTCTGATCTGTGCGTCACAATGGTTCCGATCTGTCTTTAAAACCACTCAAGAGTAGAATCAATATCATGTCAAAGTAAATGGGTCAACAGTTGATTAAATGCTGATTGTATCAAACGTGTATATTATACTATATGTACGAACATTCAAAAGTTTGGGGATATTTTTTTAAAAGAAATTAATACTTATTATTCAGCAGAAATACAAATTAAATTGATTAAAAAACAGCAATGACAGTAATAATGTTAGAAAAGGATAGTATTTCAGATAAATGCTACTCTTTTGAGCTTTCTTTCGAAATCAGAGAAAATCACAGTTTCCACAAAAATATGAAGCAGCACAACTGTTTTAATTATTAGCATTTTCAGCACCTATGAACTAAATAAAAATCTTTGAATTGTGATTGCTTACTTCCTCGATCCCTAATTTGGGTTCTTTTCTGTAATGTAGTTTTATTTTGGTCTGTTGGTTCTTATGTACATCTGTTCACACTTTGAATTCCAGTGTAAAACACAAAGTACCATTTGAGCTGAGCTTGCAATCAAAAACCTTATGAGCCTGACCCACCGCCAGTTTTTCCATCTGCACTATGTCTTAGCTCATCTTTGGCAAATTATCCAAATTTGTGTTTTATGAATCCAGCAGTAGCACGAAACATGACCCCCATTGCAAAGTCTAGAAAGAAAGTCCTGTCTGGTGTACATTAACAGCTCTGACAGCGCCAGTGATTATTAATTATTGGCTTAGACTTCCTTTCTCATCTATGATTTACTTGTGATTTATATCAGTAAAAGCAGCAAGGAGCAATGGCACAATGGACTCAAAACCATTGGAAATCAGCATAATAGTACTTAAAAAAAAAGACTAAAAGAAAAATGTCCCTAAATAATTGGTAATAATTTTAAAAAATAATTTTTCACAAGTACTGAGAAGTTTTTTGGGAAATGTCATGGTCTTGACATGCCACCTGATGGGATCTCTACCTTTCCCTCAGGTCCCAAATACAAGGTGGTGATTGAAGAACCAAGTGTCACCAAGGTTACACGAGTAATCAAAGGAGAACCAATCATCACAGAAGTTACACAAGAGATCGAAGAAGATCCGAGCATCACCAAAGTTACACGAGTGATCGAAGGAGATCCGAGCATCACCAAAGTAACACGAGTGATCGAAGGAGATCCGAGCATCACCAAAGTTACACGAGTGATTGAAGGAGATCCGAGCATCACCAAAGTTACACGAGTGATTGAAGGAGATCCGAGCATCACCAAAGTAACACGAGTGATAGAAGAAGATCCAAATGTCACCAAAGTAACAAGAGTAATTGAAGAAGATCCGAACATCACCAAAGTTAGACGAGTGATTGAAGGAGATCCAAACGTCACCAAAGTTACACGACTGATTGAAGAAGATCCGAGCATCACCAAAGTTAGACGAGTGATTGAAAAAGATTCAAACATCAAAATTACGCGAGTGACTAACGGAGACCCAAGCATCACCATAATGAAAGGAGTGGTTGAAGGAGATGCAGGCGTCACCAAAGTTAGACGAGTTAATGAAGGAAAGCCGTCGATTACAAAAGTCACAAGGCTCATTGAAAGTATGTCCAATCTTCATTAGATTAAAATAAAAGTTCACTCAAATATTAAAATTTGCTGAAAACTCATTTGCTTCATGGATGGCCTGAGGGTGTTTCTTCACTTGAAAAGATTTGGAGAAATTTAACATTAGATCACTTGTTCAACAATGGATCTTCTACATGTATGTGGATGCCATCAGAATGAGACTCAAAACAGTATTGTGATAAAAACATCACACGTGTGCTGCATGTTTGTAACAAATTCATCATTAAGTCTCTGTGCATAATATTGCTTTGTCTGAATCAGGAGAGAAATCTGCACAGAAATATCCAATATTTGTAAGTAATAACAGTCCAAAACAGTTTCACAACACTTCACAAGACATTCATTGATGAACTGGCATCATGTGGATGTTTATATCAGCTGTTTGAACTCTCATTCTGACAGCACCCATTCACTGCAGAGGATTCATTGGTGAGCATGTGATTTTTTAATTGTTGGATGAACTTTTTATTTTAAGTAGCAAGGTTAATTTTAAAGTGACAGACCTCTGTTTTTGTGTTCCCTTTTCTTTTTGTGACTATTTTGCTCAGCTCACAGTGCCTCATCTGATGGAGATATTGACACTGAGGGAGATATCAAGAGAATCATGGGTGAAGGTCATTCCTTTTAACAGCTTTATTTGGTTATATGTTGTATAGTACATTATGTAAATTATATGTTTTGGGTAAGAATGTCCAGTTGGTTTTATCAAACATTTGAAAACCGATTCATGCGTAGTAAGGACTGGATTAGAAAGAGACACTCATTTTCAAGTCTATTCTATAAGTTACCAATACTTTAACAGTTTAGTTTGTTTCAGAATGGCTGTAAACAACTGATAAAACACTAAAACATTGTGTGTCCATGTGTTGTAGATGTAACCAAGGTGCAGAAGTTTCATGGTGGTGATGTACACATCCTCCGGGAGGAAGATATCAAACAAATCACTGATGCGATTACCCAGGGAGGTTAGTCCAAGAGAGTTTCGAATGAGTTGACATGTTAATAATACATTACTATATTTAATCCTCAGTGTTGATGTAATGATAAAAGTTGCCCTTTCTCTGACATTAACTTCATTGTAGACTATTTATTTGTTATTGTTATTTTATATATGTGACCCTGGACCACAAAACTCTTAAGTCACTCTGGTATATTTTTTACAATAACCAAAAAAACATTGTCTGGGTCAAAATTATAAATGTTTCTTTTAGGCCAAAAATCATTAGAAAATCAATATTAAGCAAAGATCACGTTCCATAAAGATATTTTGTACATTTCCTACCGTAAATATATCAAAACGTAATTGTTGATTAGTAATAAGCATTGCTAAGAATTCTTAAATTCTTCTCTCCCTCTTAAGACTTAAGGTTTTGTTGTCCAGTGTCACATATAGTGTTATATAGTATATATATTAGTAAAGTATTTTTAAATGTTAAATTCATTTCAGTTTAGTTTAAGTTTAGAGATTTTTGTTATGTGCTTTTCTATTTTAGTTTAGCTTTCCTAATTTAAGTTTCACCTAATTCATTTGTAGTTTATTTTATTTCAGCTTTATTTCAGTTAATGAAAAAAAAAAAACATTTTCAACTGGATACAATTTGAATGTGTATAATTGTATGTAAAGGGTGACCAAACTCATTGACACTAAACTGGTGAGCCATTTACATTTGAAAAAACAGAGACTGTTCTTTAATCTTCCCCTTTGGCATCAATTCTTCACATATGTCTTTCTCTCCTGCCAAAAATTTACCCATAATCTTTGGCATGTGCAATAATCATGTTCTTTCCCGCATTGTTTTTTTTTTTTATGCCATTGATTCAAACATTAATGTTATTTATGATTTTGAAGGGCTTTGGGATCTGTAAGCTTCTTTTGTAGCTTCTTAAAGAGCTTGACATTTTTATTGAGAGCATCTGTGAACGCGGTGATTCGTCCTCGTTTAGTATTGTTTAATGTTTGTTTGTCTGTATTATTTTATGCCCATGGATTACAATCTCTAGTTACGGAACAGAATAAAGCCCTGTTGGTTTCCCATAGCTCATACACATGGCTCTACTCCAGATGTTCTTGATTTAACTCCTTACCCTATGGTTTTGATTCATTCCTGGCAAGATCACACTTATGATTCAGCTAAAAGAAAGAATCAGTTTAAGAACCTTTAAGCAGTACAGCTAAAGTTAGATTAAGGCTTTCATTATTGACTATTACTCACCGATTTGGCTCATGGTTGGTTTGACTTTCACCGAGAGGTTTGTTCATCCATTGTTCTCATCTTTCCTTGTTCTCAAAGGTGGACCAGGGATCACCACCATCAGTAAAGTAATCAAACCAGAGGTCCAGGTTGTTGAAAGTAAGGCCTTATAAATAAAATGCTGATATGCTGTGAGTTAAGTTTTGCTCAGATGTTTGTGTCATTGAATTCTGTTTTTGCTTGAAGCTGAACCAGGGCTCACCACGTTTACTAGAGTAATTAAGAAAGGCCCTCAGATCATTAAAGGTGAGACACAGTACATCAAACAGTGATAAGATGCAGTTAAATCAAATATTCATCTTTTTGTATTCAAATGCACCAGAAGGGGAAACCACTGTTACCAGAGAAGTTCGACCAGAACCACAGATAATTGAAGGTAAGAAATTATTTCACACTTCCGATATTCAGATTTTAGTGTTTCATTTTAGTGTTTAATATATATATATATATACTGTTGAAGACATCAACCCAACATGGGTTATTTGGCAACCTCATGCTGGGTTATTATAATTAATGTTTATACCCAATATGCTGGGTTGTTTTATTTAAGTCAACTATTATTTAAAAGTTATATTCCTGCCTTAAAATGGGCTGGAAATTAAACAAAATAAAAAAGTTCTCTATTATAAATTTTTACCAAAATAGTGATAATTCTCGGAGCTGGTGAAGGGCTGCTGATTCACGAGTGAACTTCAGACTGCAGCCTCGCGTTTCACTCGTAGCTGACAAATTCCATGAGTGACTCCATAACCTGCCCATAACCAAACAGTACTGACATTAGAGAACATGTTTTAACATCAAATTAAATTAAAAACAATATTAAACAATGAATAAAATCAATTTATATTATGCAAGGCAAAAGGTGTTTCCATTGTTCCATCATTTAAAATAATATAATTTACAGGACTCTATAAAGATTTTATAATTTAAATTGTAAACTGTATACTATCCTTTATTCCGCTTGTGCTTGTTCTCTGACTGTAACTCCAGGTTGTTTCTTCGGAGACTGAAGTTACAGTAAAACTACCCAGCACATGGGTAAAAAGATATTTTAAATAACCCAATAAAATGACCCAACAAGCTGAACCCATCATTTGGGTTAAAAAATATAACCCAGCACCTGAGTAAAAAAATTAAAAACAGCCCAATAAATTGACACAACATGCTGAACCCACCATTGTTTAGAATGTAGTAACTGGCTTCAGTTACATTAATTATAATTATAAAAATCATAGTATCTGATTTGATATTATATATGCATACATGATGAATTATTATTATTATTATTATTATTCTTTTAGGACCAGACTTTTCTAAGATTGTATCTTTCAAGGACAGTCCAGACCTCCTTGAAACAGAATCGGAGAGAATCACCAGAATCATCAAGGGTTAGTGCTTTCACGACTGTGGGAATAATATGAAGAGGGATTTAATGCCCAAGATTTAATTGAATTATTTTTCTCCTCAGGGGGTCGTTCTAAAAAACGAGCTGCCATCAGACATCCACAAGGTATGTGTTTCAGCTCATTAGCATCAGTTGTGTTTTGCTGTTTTTATATTAATTAAGACACATACAGTACACATTTAAGTATAGCATTTTTTTGTTCTAATATCCAATTTTACCATAATCCAGACCTTCATAATACACAGAGGAAAATGAACTATAAATGTCTAGAACTGCTGTTTATATACAGTATGTGTGTTTGTGCAGGATCAAGGCGGAGAGTGAGAATGGTCAGGCATCACTCCAGACGCAGACAGTGAGATGAATGAGGCTCACTCTGAAGATCCAGCTAAAGAGAGAGACAGTGTTGTAGGACAGTGTGTTTCTCCTGCAAATACACTGTTACTTCAAACCGCATTGAATGTTTACACATTACAAACCAATGCAGTCATATCTTGGATCTATGTGGCACACACCCCAATTCAACTCAGATAAGGGGTACTTGAAATGGTGGTGGTTATAAAGAGAGACATTGGTCATTTTTGTTTGTTTGTTTGTTTTTTAAGCTGTTTATATTGTTTCTTTGAATATATATATACTGTATGAGCCTGTCATTGAGCTTGTCGTGCACATGAGATTTTGTGGTGCTTGCATTCAGGGATATGAATGCATTTTTATCTGTAAGGATCAGCAAAGCTTTGGCTGTTGAGTTTACTTTAAATCACACAGCTTGCAACTTTTCATCTGTTTCTAATTTCTGTTCATTTTTCACTAATTTCTTCATGAGATCTACATTTTTTACTTGCTTCTTTTGTTTTTTTAAATATAGAAATTCAAATCATCACATTGAAATTAAGCCTCAATGGAGTAAAAAAAAATGAAATAAAATATTTTCTGTTTATAGCACCTCTGCTTGTGATTTTATGTCCAAAAAACGGTGACCTGTCTGTTCATTTTTTTAATGTGTGGTGCACCTATTTCAGTTGATGAATCTGATATAAATACTTAACAACGGTATGAACTGTCCCATTGCACAGTGACTTTTAGTGTCATCATATACATGAATATGATGGCAGTGACTGCTAATAATGAGTTTAATGATAATAGGCATCACCAACCATTTATATCCAAGTACAAAGTCACTTTTGAAGTGACTGATTCTCAGTCTCCACACATTCTGCTGTCAGTTTGCTATTTATCTTGACTTTAGTACGGGCTAACAGAGTTAATCCCTTTGTGTTCTTGTTTGCAGATAAATAGCATGTCAAAAATGGCATGAAGTCAATGCAAAAACTAACAGTGTAGAGTTAAAGAAACACATATGTTGACAGGGGATTATGTAGCAGCATGCATGCCTTTACATAAAGACATATGGATGTCTTTATGCCTGAAAAAATAAAGCTTTGCTCCTTAATACAGACAATCTGAAGCCCCAGACTTCATTGGGGGGATAACCTTGTCAAGTTTGATTTAGATAGTGAATACACTCTTTAAACTGAATGTGACAGTTTAAAGCTGCCCATTATTTGCACTGGTATGAAAACTGCTAAATTCAGACTAAATACTGATTCAATTTATCCACTTAAAGTAAAATCAAAAATAAACATTTCTGTTACTAGAAATAAATGTTAGTGGAAATGAAATAAAAAACCTTAAAATACTTTACAGTTTACTAAACCCGAAATATCTAAAAAATGAATGAATGAAAACACAACAACATTTCTAAACCTTTAACTAAAATCAAAATGGAAAATATGTAAAAAATGAAAAAGAATTCAAAATATTCATAAAAACTACACGTATCTTAAGGATACTAAAATAACACTTGTAAATAAAATCATTTAATTACAGCTATTAATCCTCACTTTTTTCTCATACATTTTGAGAACACGCAGAGAATCTTTTCATTCTACAGCAATATCTGTGAGGAATGAACATCATTGTGACTTTAATCTACTTATGTAGCATTAATATTATAAGTTAATATTTACATTATGGAACAGCAAGTAAATCAGCAAGAATACCTTGCATTCAAAGACCGATATTTTTCAAAGATCATACAATCACAACACCTCACAACCAATTTGTACGTGTTTTACATGGTGGCTAATTCATACAAATTCGTATGACCTCACTTTTGTATGATTTGTGTAGACCCCAGTGATGGGTAGGTTTTGGGGCGGGGTTAGGTGTAGGTCAAAAAAAAAATACAAAAAAATGCGTAAATGCTTGCAAAATACGTATGATTTATGAATTTGCATGACTGAAGTAAGACCAATTCATACAAATTAGCCACCTCGTAAAATATGTACGAATTGCCGTGAGATCCTCATCAATTGTGACATTAAAACACATTTTATAGTTAATGTTAAGAAATGTGTATTGTGCACAAGTAAAGTTTTTTATATCAGTAAGTCTCGAGCCATATGTCAGCAAATATGTTTATAGAATATATTGCTTTTTTACTTGGGTACATTGTTTTTGCCGTTTATGTTAAGTTACTGATTCCTATATAACCTTATGCCAGCTTTCAGTACAACTCCTTTTGCAGTTTATTTTGTAAGTGTCATGCTTTTGGATCCCAGTTTGGATCCCTCTTTAGTGAGCTAACAACAACTGACCTGCACTTACAGTATAAGGACAAAAGTACCGGCCATTTCTTTCTCCACACATCTGCTACAGAAAACATCTTGGGTATTGTGGCTGAACTTGCAGGTTCACATATGTGTTCTATTATTCTCCACGTGTGCTCTTGCATGGGGACATTTCTGCACAGCGAACATAATTCCTCATGTTTGGAGAGACAACCAAGGGAAAACTTGCTTGAGTATCTACACAATACAAGAGTTACAGTCCAGAATACAATCTGATTTGGAAAATCTTATAAAACAGTCCGTTACGAATGGAACTGCAAAAAAGAACGATGATTTTTCAAAGCCACTCCCCCTGCTTGGCCTTGGTCTAAAAACATATAGCCCCACCCCTGACTCACACCATTGTGTTTCTGTGCCAGACTGGTCAGAATATATATAAAAAAAAAAAAAAAATATATATATATATATATATATATATATATATATATATATATATATATATATATATATATATATATATATATATATATATATATATTAAAATATTTATTTTATATTTATTATTATTATTTACTATAAAGAAAATAAAACGTAAAATTATTTAAAAATATTATTACACTATTAAAAAAAAGCATTTACACTAGCAATAATGAGTAGCCTATTACTTTTCTGTTTATTACAAAATCCTATAATTTAATTGAGTGTAATTTCTATTAATATTCTGAAAGAAACACAAAGACCACATATTATCAACAAACTTTAACTGGGAAGTAACACCAATAAAGGGAATCATAATACTGAGAGGAACCTCCTTCTGTGTAGCAAGATGCTGTCCCTGATATCAGAGTGTTGGCATGTCTTTGACTCCAGTCATATATCTGACATAAAGTCGTCAGTGGGGTGATGAGTGATATGCCTGCAGGGTTCAGGAGCTCCTTCGTTAGACAGCTTTAGTATTGAGAGATGGGCTCCAACAGAGAAAGTCAAAAGTACATCTGCTGTGCCAGAAAAAAACACTTTTTTATGGCTTTGCTGTTTGAATATAGGAATTAAAGTAATAAAACAGCAGACATGATCATTAAAAATATAATTTTATTTGAGTTTCTCACGTTGTGTGTATGTTATTTTGTCATATTTTTCAGTTTACTTCTGTCGTATTTATCATCTATCTATCTATCTATCTATCTATCTATCTATCTATCTATCTATCTATCTATCTATCTATCTATCTATCTATCTATCTATCTATCTATCTATCTATCTATCTATCTATTCATCCATCAAAAATAATCCTTAATCGATCACAAAAATAATATTTTCAAAAAAGTTAGCCAGAAAAATTCCCCGTCTTCCATGGTTATGAACAGCAAAAAATCCTGCTCCCAAATCACACTACCAGATTTATGTTTCAATTTGAACTTTTTAAATCTCTTATTTAGTTATTGGGACACAATAAAGCACAAAAAACAGCATTATATATATATATATATATATATATATATATATATATATATATATATATATAGCTTATTATTAGCATTCACTGGCATCATTAATAATAATAATAATAATAATAATAATATATTTTACTTATAGGCGCCTTTCAAGACACTCAAGGACACTGTACAATAAAACAAAACATAAAATGCAAACATTATAACACCAGTTTAAACAAGCAAATCTAAACAAATTAAAAGGAATTCTAAACAAATAAGTTTTTATCTGAATTTTAAAATAGGAAACAGAATCCAGTTGGTGAATGTGCAAAGGTACAGAGTTCCATAGCTTCGGCCCTGCAAAACTAAAAGCCCTACCATCAAAGGAACTCATCTTGAAGTTTGGAACAGACTATAAATGTGCAGAAGATGATCTCAAAGAGCCAAAGGAGTATACAGATGGAGAAGATCTGAAAGATAATGAGGTGCCAAATTATGAAGAGCTTTGTAGGTAAGAAGTAAAAATCTGTAATGTACACAATAATGAACAGGAAGCCAATGCAACTTAAAAAGAATAGGAGTTATGTGATCGACAGTACATGAACGGGTCTAGCTGCTCAATTCTGAATTAACTGTAATCGATGAAGTTGCTTTTCAGGAACGCCAAATAAAAGAGAATTACAATCAATCCGAGATGTAACCAATGCATTAATAACAGTACTATGTTAAGAGAGTGAAAAACAAAGTTTAGCAATATCGTGTAAATGAAAAAATGCAGAACATGAAATACTACTAATATGAGAACCAAATGAAAACAAACCATCATTATACAAAAACATAAACAGAACACAGTGAACACACTATTACAGTGACTATTGAGTTTTGGACTTGAATAAGTTGTGACAGATCCACTGGAAGAACAGGCTGTGTGTGATAAGTTAAAGATCGGATGAAAGGCTCTCAAGTGGTGCACAAAAGTCTCTGCCAAAACATCCCTGCACGTGGGGATCATTGCAATGATTAGGAGATTTACTAGAGCCATAAAACATACTGAAGCGGCTGTGGTCTGTTTCATCATGACTCTTCAGACCTTTCAAACAAAAGCAAGTAACTGTACTTCTGCTTCTTACTGTCACTGAACGTTATGGCCTTGAACTTTTTTCTTGCTTGGGAAAAAAATGCACATTATAGCCCTCACAGAGTTAGCACAAAGTGTATGGGTGAATATGGGTGTTTCTGTGTGTTTCTGAGTCTTACACAAAGCTGTAATAAATAACTGATGGAGTGCAGCTTGCTGGCACATGGCAGCCTTGCTGTATGTACACTGGAGGCCAAATGCCCCAAATTCAGAAGAATATGTGCTCTCTTGTGACTTTCATGTCAAGAAGTGTTCTTGTTGATTTGACAGCCAAGGAACACTGGATGGATGCTGGCTAACAGCCATACTTCACAGAAAGCTCTGTGCAAGTTCTTAGAGATTGAATTTAACAAGAAAAGTTGTGAAGAGGGACTTGTAACATACAACACTACATCTATGACTATCCCTGCGCTACACATGATGGATCAGGTTCCCCATCTAGGTGTTTATTGGAGAAACAGTTGAATCAATTAATATAATGTATTTTATTTCACATTATAAAACACATTTATACATTTTAAAGGGTTACATGTTTAAAAAATCATGATAAAATCTTGTAATTTCAATCCTGTGAATTTCACCGGTTGGACTATAGTTGTACTCTAATATTTTAAAAGTTGTGTGAGTTGCGCCCGCTTAGACGAATCGACAAATAGTTCTCAAACATTAAACTCTAACGCTTTGACAATACACCAGAGCCAATGAGGTTTATGTGGAACTTCTTATGCTCCGCCTTCTTTCTCCTTATATGGTGTTCACAAGCAACAAAAGTGTGCTTTTGGACACAAATTTAATTGTAATTTTGTTGTGATTTCAACCTATTATGACTTGAATGACTGAGAACTTCTTGTTCTTTAGTAATAGTACCATGTGTCTCTTGTGGGTTTGTGTTTTGTATGGAATTTTCTATAAAGCTCTTTAAGAGGCATTTTAGAAGCAGAAGGATTCCAACGCAGCGGACATGAAGTTCAGCTTCACGGCTCTTAACTCATTATTTTACAGGTCATATCTGGAATTCCTCAGCTGTGTGCCATACTGAGAGAATAAATGAACTGATTTCAACTTCATTTCCAACACATTTCATATTCAAACACCACAGCTATAACATTTTTGTCTGACGTTCATATTGAGATCTATGAAATTCCAAACGGATCGGCCAACGTTTTGTTTGATGAACTAAAACAATGTTTGTGTGTGTAAGAGGCTGCAGTTTTTAATGAAGCTGAATAAATGAGTGAACAGGGGTGACCTTGAGTTTAGAGCAAGCCTGCAGCTGTGCTTTTATACTTTTCTTCTGAAACAGAGAGGTAGAGTAAAATAACACACGTGTCAAAGAAATAGGTTTTATATTACTGCCAGTGTAATCTCTCTCTAAACCAAAAGGTGTTTCATGCCATGTTAAATTTAATCCTTAACTCACTCAATTGTTCCAAAACTTTTCAAAACAAGATATTTTAAATGTCATTTTTAAAGTGCTTTATTGTCCATACAATTCAAGTCAGTAAGGTCCAAAATTATTTTGAACCCCATTGACTTTTAGTGCATGACAAAAGTATTCTTCAAAATATCTTCTTTTGTTGTGTTCCACAGAAGACAACGTCATACAGGTTTAAAATTGTGTTAGGGTGAATTTTGAAGCAACTTTCCCTTTAAAATGACTCACAACAATAGAGTGCCATAATGATCTCATTCCTTTTCATGACATTTGTAGAGAAGAATCATTTGCTAGATTGCCTTTTCAAAAATGGAGCCATACAGAAATGAGTCCTTAAAATGTTATGTCTAGGTTTTCGATTATAATCACTGCTCATGTTCTGAAAGGCTGTACTAGTCCCAGCAAAGTCAATTTTTAGGATTTCAACTGCAGTTTCACCCTGGCATGTTAAAAGATTCTTTGTATAAACATGCTTGACGTGTTTTAAAACTGTACATCCGTGCGCTTACAAACACGCAAGTATACGTGACCTTGTCATCTCACAAAGGAAAAAAAAACAGATGACATGCATGTATCTTCAGGGTGCTTTTTCAGGACATATGATAAACTGTCAAGAACGTCACACCCAACGAATAAATCTTTTATGTGGGGCGAAAAGAAAAAAGCACATGCTTTGATTTGCAAAACTAGTCCCAGGCAGCTGTGTTTACGATGCTCGCATCCTTCATAAGGTTATAGAATAAAACATAACACATAAAAGTACATCTATAAACATGTACAGACTTATTTATTGCCTATTAACCAGAGAATGCTTTGGCTTCAGTGTTTTTGTGCATTTAATAGCAAGGATAATGGATGACAAACAATAGTAACCCTTGTTTTAAAATGTATCCATGTTGTCCATTATGTAGTACTTTTGGGATGAAACAGAATCGGAATTGCACAGGAAGTGACAGTGTCTCCAAACAATCACAACACAAACTGTGATGTAAACACATATGGATTCGTAATTTAACCTGGGCACAGTCCGTTTTTTGGTGACTGTTTGGCAGCAAAACCATGTGTATTTAAGTGTAATTCACTGAAACTTCTGGTCATAATTACCTTAAGCAAAGGGCCAAAAATCACTCTTAGGACTTTAGGATTTTTTTATGGCACAAAACGCAAATGAAACAGCAGGAGACAGTGCAATTACCTAACAAGCTTATGCTCCAAAAAGGGTCCATTTTAATAAATGCACATGAATATGCAGGCCCTGGAAGTCTGACTAGATTTGAACATCTAAAGGGTTTGCCAAACCTCTGGGTATAGTACAGTTTAAAGTGAATTGGAGAACAGATGTTCAGAGATGCTTTATGTACATGTATATAAAATAGTACCTTTATTTATTATTTGTCTTGTCTGCAACCCAACTGTATAAATGGCTCAGATGTAAGTATTTTAACATTAAATTCATACAGCTGGGATTAAAATGTTTTGATTTAGCATGTTTAACACCATTTAGCATGTGTAACATGGTGCCGTTGGCGCAGTGGATAAGACACATGCCTTTGGTCTGAGAGACCTGGGTTCGAATCAACTTTGAGACACCAATGTGTCACTGAGCAAGACACTTAACCCCTAGTTGTTCCAGAGGCGTGTGACCTCTGACATATATTGTAAGTTGCTTTGGATAAAAGCGTCAGGTAAATGTAGCACCATAAAGTGAGTGAAACATTCCAGAGTTGTTTGTGTTTTGCTTAAATGACAGCTGAACTCAAGCTTCAGGACCTTTTTTCTTGTGTTTGCGTGCTTTGTCTGATTTGGAGCATCATTGTTATCCTGTTTGGGTCAGTTTTCAATGGAAAAATGTGTTCCCCTGCCAACTGCTGACATAATGACTTATGGTAAGCAAATTATGCCTTTTATTAAATCGCAATTCTGCCAATTTTCTCAAGATTAACAGCCTTGCTGATAGGCAACATTGCATGTATACGTCATTGATAAAGCAATCCCATAAGGATTAAAAAACTCAGATTTATCTACTGTATAATTTTGCTCATATATGTTTCTTAAAGGGACAATAAGTAACTTTTTAGGTATTTTATTATCTAAAATCAATATTTTTATTCATAAATATGCCCTCAATGGTGTACAAATACCTATGCCAATGTTTAAACTAATCCTTGTAAATGAAGAATTTATTATCTTTATATACATGGGACGGGTAGGTCGACGGAGGCTTCCATGTAGTTCCGCCATCTTGCAAAACTATAATAGCAGAGAGGGACAAAAAGTACTAAGCCAACGCGTTTCCACAACGCGTTTTCGGACAGAGCCAGAAACGCAGGTGCAGAGCAGTGAGAGGCGCTTGAAACTGCACCGGCAAGTTTAAAAGTCTGGATTGCATTCTTATTATGGACCATACATATGCCGCGCCACAGGAGAAGAAAACATCGTCGCCAAAACAGTCAAAAATAGAACCTAAAAGGAAACGTGACCGTAGATTACAGAAAACAAGAGTTAATGTCGGGGAAGCTTTTTCTATGTGGAAAGAGCTAATGCTGGATAAAGATTTCAAAAGAGACGCTGAAGTGGCCAGTTTTCTTCTCGACAGGTAAGTCAGTGTTACAATCTATATTATAATATTTTTTTTTATATCTAACAATGCATATAATTCAGAAAATATAACGAATAAATTAGACATAACTACTAATTACAATATTTCATGTTTTCCACAGTCAGTAATTCATACTGTAACATTCGTTTGTTAGTTGTCATGTTGCAGTTTGTTTGAAATAACACACCTGTTCACCTGAAGGAAAACTCGACGAAGTGCTATTAGAAGACATCCTGTCAAAGCTTTTTGGTACATATCGCCTACCGTAGATGCAACGCGCATTTGAAAAAGCGAGGCGCTGGAGAGCAAAATTAGTTTGAATGCAAAATACAATTTCACCAATAGATGGGAGTAATTCCTACTTAGTGTCCCTTTAAGTCCTAAGTCTGATTGAGGCTGGTGCACATTTGTCTATGAAGAACATTTCAAGTTAGTAAACAGTCTTTTTTAAAGTTTGCCATCAAATTCTGTTACCACAGATCTAACTTCTCTAGAAATACTTCAACGCCACCAAAATATGAAGATAAAAACAACACAGATGGGCTGATGTTAACATTTGTTGTGTTATGCTTGGACCATATTTTGTTGTCAACCTCCAAAACAACATAAAAGTGTTTCAGATGTGGTGTGGAAACCACTGTTGCTTTTGGCCTGGCTGCCTCTTCATTTGGCATAAATGCACCTGATGGAATCGCCTTCTTTTTTTTTTTATTGACTTGCAGCTACTTTTTACGATATTGTAAGTGGAGTTAGTGGGAACTTCATGGAGGCACCGCTGGGTCCCGTTCATCCAAACTCGAAGACAGAGATTATTCTCAGCTCCACCTCAGTCCAGAGTGAGTCACCATCTGACGGCTGTCCCAAACTGACTCAGGCCAGGTCATCAAACAAGTGTTTACCTTGCCCACAGTGTTGTGTAATGCTAACGCCCTTCAGATATTGCAGGACTTATTTACTTGAGAAGAAATAGAGAGTTTGTGATGCTTGAAAACCCTGCTCACCTGAAGAAGAAACAATTAAGCGCACATGCATAATGCTTTCTTGATTTATTCACTTAATACGAGGTTCAAAGAGTGCATTCTTTAAGACTGTTACTCGACAGTGTCAAGATTAATGACTCAATATAGCCATCTTGTCCCCTAAGGGACTTTTTCCAAAGGATATAAAAAACCTGGACTTCCTGAACTGTTTCAGAGTGATTAAAGTTCATTGGCTAATTAGACAGATGGGACACTGTATGTGTTTAGGAGCTCAGAGGTTTGGAGCGTGTTTTATGCTGCTCTTTTAACTGAAGCCATTGTGGTTACCGTATCTCTTGGATCGGATTGATTAATCTGGATGGGACTCAAGTTGGATCCTCGTTTCTGGCATGGCTGCTTTCTCATGAAAGATCAGCATCTGAATGAGAAGGAGTGATGGATGGGTTATATGTCTGTGGGTTTGTACGTGCTTAGCCGTGGTTTAGGGACAAATCTGTCCCAGAAGTGAGCTGAATCTAACCTTTGGGGGAAATCTGAAATTGTAAAATGTATTAATAAATAAGACAAATAAAGATTTTTTTTTTTCTTTTTTCTTTTTTTCTTTAAAATAAAACACAGATTCATGAGAATGTTTAACTTGTACAATATGGTGAAATTGTGATTATGGCTTGTACAAAAACACACTACCTGAAAAGAAGTACTAGCTTTTTGTACATTAGATATACAGTATATTATTCCATTTTATACGAATTATTACTTACTACATTATTTTTAAAAGCAATATGTTAAGGTATGAGTATTTAGATAACCAAGTAAACATAGAATTAGACTAATTTATTAAAATACTTAGAATAAGACTAAAATATCTGTCTAAAGTCAGAGAACAATAATACTGTATTTGTTAAATAATATATATCATGAATTAATATAATCAATAATTTACTATTTTTTCACACACTGTTGGTGATGGTTTAATGTCAAACTTATTTTTTTCTACTGGTTTACATAACAGTTTTTTTTATTTATTTGTTTTTTTTTTATCAAAACATGAACTTACTAATGGAAATGTTATGATGACACCTTTATTCCACTGGAAAAGCTCTACTTTCAAAACCACACATTATTGGCAAATACAATAGAAGTGTCTGGATAAGGTGTTTCATTTACATATTTGGCTTTTGATACTCTCCGTTCTCTAATTTCCATTGGTCATAAAAGATCATCACGGTGTGATTTTTAATGCACTGACAGCTCTTATTGAAGTGGTTTTAGAGAGCCATTACTCTGATGTTCTTGAGTTGATGTACAATATGAACGAGAATAATAACAGACCTGCTTGTTCTCCACCATCTGCTGTGGAAAACCACTCCAATTGGCTCGTCTTATCAGACTAGTTCTAAGAATAAACGCATTTCCTCACTGTTTCATCACTGTTCAGCGCTTCACTGACCTTCTGGTGTTGTGTCCGTCTTCACTTCTTCACTCCTGAGGACAGCCAGTTATAAGGCATTGCCAAGTGTAACATCCCCTGTACTCGTAATATGTCTAGTCAGTGTATAAAATAAAACAATGCCTGTGTTTCTAAACGGTCTTTCTCTAGACATTGACATATCCTATGGATGACAACTTAAATCAACACTGTTGATGTTCCCCGCAGAACTAAATCTTGAGTGATGATTAGTCTCATGTACAAAAATAAATAAATCAAAAATATGCGAAGAGGTTTTTAAGGTTAAAACAGCAACATGTCTTCATGAATCATATTGGAGATGCCATCGGCTCCATGAATCTGAGGGGGGCAGAAAACAAACACAATATTATTCCGAACACCTTAAATACATTATACACACAATAACATCCTTTTTGGCCAGTGGAGTCTTTTATTCTATCACATTTATTTGTCAGCAGGGCTTTGTTTGTTATTTGTTTGTTGATCAGTTGCCATAACTCTCTTTCATTCGCTGGAGAAGAACATGGCAGAACATCTGTACCGCACCAGAACATTTACTTCAGTTACCACAGCGTTTTGGAAGATCTTATGAAAATGTGAATCACACTTGTATTTCTTAGTATTGCTGTGTTTGTATGAAGGAAATGAACGCCTACATTATGTCACTGTATGAGATACGAAAGAAACTTTTTCTTTCGGATTTATCCCATCATTTGTGTAAACACAGCTACATTTTTCTATATTTTATATTTTACGGGAAAAGGATAATACTGAAAATACTGTATATAAGTATCTATCTATCTATCTAAAATTACAACTGAAGCATGGTGGTATGATCTAAGAGAATTTTACCAAAATAATAATAATAATAATAACATGATATAAATCACTAAAAAAGAAAGATGTCCAGGTCATAAATTCTTATGAATGATGGATACATCTTCAAAGCGTGCCTCATTTCAGCTCAAACTTGTTGAGGCGTCTCATGTTGGACAGTGACATGAAGCCCAAGGTAATGTCTGAGCTTGTTTGAGTCCCATTACATGTGCTTCCTCAGTGACTCACAGTTTCCATTTCCCAAAGGGTGTGAGAGCTGGTCAAAAATGGTCACAGCATTGAGAAGAAAAAGGATAGTCATTTAAGAAGTGGGCAAAAGCTAAAACATTTTACAGTAGGAAATGTTTTTAAGGAAATTCAAAGTTAGAAAGTGTGCAGCACACCTGAATTTGCTATAGCTAGCAATGTAGCAAGGTAGCTATGCGCTCATTTGTTAATCTTGTCAAGTATTGTTCTCTTTGACATTAGTCTTAAAGCAGACGCCGTCTCTCTCATAACTCAAAAAATCAAGCAAAATAAAAAAATAGCTCCGGGCGATCTCCTTTCTGAACAGTCTCCAGCACACAAGTAAATAATCCATCAAATAATCACACACACAGCTGTTCTTTGCCATTCCTGCATCAGTCAAATAAATACAACACACCCTTTAGTATAAAAAAAGCTTTGTCAGTAAGCCTAAAATTTGGCCTGTATTGGCATTGTCTTTGTGTGACATTTGTACTTTTGTGTTTGTAAGTCTTTTATGCCAGTCATGGTTTTAGATATAATTGATATTATAAAGGTCTCGTTTCCTGTCATTAGCTTCCTGTTTTCCTTGTTAAGTGTTTCCAGACATGTCTTTTACTTGGGTGCGTCTCAATCCACTCCTTGGTGAGTTTCTAAAGATATCAAAATATTTCTAATTTAGTAAGTAAAAATGTGTTCACAGTTTCCTTACTTTTGAAAAGATTATGAAGCACCTTTACTATCCCATAAGGCCACAGGAGTGGATCGGTAAATGGTGGATAAGTTGACAATTGAATTGACAGTGCTAACATGGTACTGTAGATGTAGTATGTTCAGAGTAAACATATTCTTACTAAATATACTTTTACAATGGTCACAAAATAATACTGTATCTACTAAATGAATATGCGATTTCAGGGTGCTTCAAAATAGCTGCCAATAGCAAACAAAGAATAAACAATATACAAAGTCAGTAAGGATGCATTTATTTACATTTTTTTATTTGAATATATTTTTGTAAAAGTAGTTTATTCCTGTGATCTCAAAGCTGAATTTTCAGCATCACTTCAGTCATTCAGTGTCACATGATCCTTCAGAAATAATTCTGATGTATAGGGATTTTCTGCTTATTTTATTACTTTTATCAGTGTTGAAAATAGTTCACCTGCTTAATATTTTCATGGAAATATGTTTTCTTTGATTATTTTTGTTGTTGTTGCTGTTGAAAGTTTGAATAAACAGCATCTGAGTGATCATTGTCTCAATGGCCCTTTAGTAAACAAGTTCATTGTGCTATACTGATTCATAACACAGGGAAAAACTGAGTTGAAGAAGATATTATTATTAATGTCATCAGAAACATCTGTGCAGCTTGATGGGATTAAAACCTGGATTTTAACAACCTTTACATGAAGAGGAAGCAAGATATACAGGCACCATGTCAGCTTTCCACTAATGTTCTCTATTGTGCACTTTGTTTTGAGATGTATTATATCAGATCTATAAAGATTCCCTTGAACACACAATAGGCCTATGAGCACCGTCTTCCATTCTGTAATCCCCCTTTTTGAGCCATCTGTGCACAGGATGCCAAACCTGTAATGGCTGAGATTTGACATTAAAATAATATTTTTTTTTTTTGAAAACAGCATGCATTTTCAAATGCAGCTGTTGGAGGGAGCAAAGGTTTGCAGCTCAATTTACAGAGGAAAGCTTTAGTAAGACTTAGACAGCAAGTTAATCATCCTGCCACAGGTTGTTCCAAAGGTAGACCCCATTTATTCCATGAAAATAAATAGGTTCAGGTAATAATATAGTAGGACGGTTTAAAACAAAAGTGATTCAGGGAATCTACTGTACACCACGAATGGAAAAATCCTATGCGCTTGAGCATCATGAGCATCGTTTTGTTTCATACAAACAGAAGGCAGTTACCTGGATTCTTAGCAGCTCTGTTTTTTCCATGTCTTTAAGACTTGTAATTTCGTACGTACTGAATACATCTCTTTAGCTATCACATCTGTAAAGTCTAGTGCAGAAAACAAATGATATTCTGTTGCTTCATGACTTGAAAACTTGTGCATTCATTATGGCATTGGTGGATGAAAAGGGAAAATCTTGGGCAAGTCCCTCCAGTATAAGAGTTTTCATGTTTATAAATATAAAATAAAGAATTAAACATAAAATATAAATTAACTAAATCCATCCCAAACTGTTCTAAATATTAACTATAATATCTGTTTAATACAATGCAATTAAATAATTGAATTATATAATTACTACTATTAATAAAACAAATACAATTCATATATATATATATATATATATATATATATATATATATATATAAATGTATGTGTGTGTGATATTATAATTATATATTAATTTTTTATTAATTATTAATGATTATTAATAATATATTAATTAATAATATGTATATACACATGTATATATAAATGTATTTTCAACCCCTCTTAGATGTTACTTGATCTATTTAAAGTCAGCTTGAAATGCTGAAAACCATTCAAATATATTTGTTTTACAGTCTTGTCAAGAAATCTTAGTGTTCAGTATAAGAAGTTGAACTACAGGCAAAAGCAAATAAAAAGGATGGAGTTAAGAAAACAGATTCCAGTCTATGAGCATGAAACCATGACTCAATCAGTGAGTGTCTGGCCAGGTTCTAGGCAGGAGATGTGGGCTGCGTGGATGGATGGATGGGGCTTGGGTCCAAGGCTGGGCTTTCACAGCATTAAATAACATCTGTCAGTCATATTACTTCCACTTCCAGAATCATCCATTGTTAATGGCTCTCAGAGGGTGTTAGGCCTGTTGTTTCCTGTTCAGAATTCACTCAAGCACACAATACTAATATACATCTGCGTGCTCACACCTGCCATGATACAAAAATAAAGCTTTAACTGTTACAGAACATGTTTGACATGCCATAATGATAAATAAATTTGATCTATATTTCCATATAATTTAACATGTTCCACTGCTGTGTGAATGCAGTCATTGTTTCAAACAGAAGATTCGCGTGTGTCATTATTTACCTCAGGTACATAATTTTTTTTCTGCATGTCATACTCCATAAGGTCCCCTGAAATCATTTTGATAACATGCAACATTTTCATGTCAAATTTGAATGTTGTTCCACCTGAAGTCAGCTCTAATCTGCATGTCGGACAAATTGCACCTTGCCTCAGGTTGTTAGGCCTCTTGCTGCCTCTCTGTTGAGGGTCTCCTTTTGGGTCGAGTTTAACACCTCCCTTGGGGGTTTCATATGAGCATGCCCCTCTCGATCTGAGAGTCCCCCTTCTATTTTTGAAGTCTGGCCTGCGCTCTTTTGAGCTCCGGATAGCAATCATGCCAGGTGGCTGGACCATCTCATGCCTCCCTGGTGGGTTGCTTGTTAAGTGAGCTAGCTGTGCTCCCCTCACTATGAAGGGCTTCGTGCAAGTGTGCCGCTCCCTTCTGGGCATCTGTGAGCAGATGCTTCGGAGTCTGTTCTGTGAGTGTGCCACTGTCAGGTAGGGCTCCTAGGCTGGTTTAATACAGCTTTGGTTACCCCTTAAGCAATGGTGTTTCTAAATCCTGCTATGGTAAGTGTACACACTAAGCATTCTGTGCACTTTCTAAAATCCTGAATGGTAAGGGTTATGCGCTGTCGGCCTCGTACCCTTTCTCTGAGTTAGTTTAGGCCCCGATTGTCACCAAGGGCTCCACTCAACTTATGTATCTTTGTTGATACATTTCTGAGCAAGGTGTTGCTACTAAAGATCTGTCAAGTCAGTTCTTTGAGCAGGTTTATTCATAACCGGCGGTAGACCCACTGCATCCTTTAGTTCCCTTGGCATGCTTCGGATGCAAGCTTCAAATGAAGAAGCAGATGACGTGTTCTCCCAGCACCCTTTTATACTGCGATCACGCCAGATAATGATGTCATAGGCTGTCGCCAGCCAATGTTATTGTCGTGTTTAGATGTATGCTTCAGACACTGGACACGCTGAAGTGTTCCCCAAAATGACCTCTAGAGGACACAGTGTCTCGTTCCCTTCTCAGGGAACCATGGTTACATGCGTTACCTGATATGCTTTATTGCCACTGATTTTAAGCTACAGATGCCTCCACTGTTTCTGAAGGCATTAGGCAGATTTCTTTGATCCTGGCAACACGATTGGATTAAAGCTCTGAAGACATACACTACTGGAAGCAACCAGTAGAAAAGCTATGACATGAGGAGAATACACTATTGGAAATACTGTAATACACATAAATGGAAACAATATATGAAAACTATGCAAGTGATTCTAATAGTGTTTAGCTTTCTCAGCTGGCCCGTAGGCCCACAACTGACTGCTACATGACAGATAATATTTTTGCAAACACTTATGTGAAATAATGTTATCTGAGTCATTTGGGTTTGTTTTATTAATTTATATAAAAACGCTTGTGCAGTGCATCCCGTGAAATGAGTATAGTACCAGCTTTGACCACATCAAAGGCAGAAATACAGCTGCCAAAAACAAGGAATCACTGAATGAAATTAGTCCAAATTAGACTTGCTGCAGTTGTGAAATGTAAACGACAAATGGAAAATAACAGACATTTTAATTGAACATTTTCACTTTTTCAGGCCTCAAAAACATTTAAATACCTTCTTCCTTTATTGGGACACAATAATATTTTCTAGATATATTTTCTTTTTACAGGCATAAATAATATCATAATTTATCTCAGCAAGTTTCTCAACACACAGTGAAATGTCAATTTGTGTTTGTGCATCACTTACAGCATGTAGCAAAAAAGCAACACATGTAATACTGGCCTATTGTTGCATGTTATTGGTTTACACTCTCCCATTTTGAGTCAGATCACTTGTTTGTAGTACAATTGGCTCGAGCTGTAAACTTTTTGATCAAGACAAAATGCACATTTATTTTTAGCTGTCTTTTATGACAAATGATTTACTCTCGTCAGATGCAGAGCTGTGTGAATGAAACTTCAGTTCAAACAGCACTGAGAACAAAGATGATTGCTGCAACACTCATTTAAATTCTTCCCGCTGGCTGACCATTTTCTCAAACACAAGGCGGAAGGCTCTCCAGAGCACATGTAAAGGTAAATAGACTGTTTCTCTGAACATTTTTTGGTAAGCTCATTACAATTCCCCTTGGTGTTTTGTTCTGTTCAGCCATTGTTTGTTTGCATTACCTGAAAACAATTAGTGGATTTTCTTGGTTGTAAAGGTTTGTGTCAAAAGGAGCTTTTACTGCTAATGTATCACAGCAAACATGATCAGTACTGACTGTTGAACTTATCCTAAAAATGTCACACAAACTGAAACAGTAATGTGTAGATCTTCCAGTGAGATGGAAATATATAATAACACCATCATGCTTTTTCAATGTGGTAAATCAAGCCGCTACATCATAAAGTCCAACAAGTAATTATCCTCAATCATTCTGGAACCCTGTTTGTATACATAATGGTAAATCTGTTTAAAGTGCCTGTGGTTTAGGTTAATTAGCAATGAGTTAGGCAAATGTATTGCAGCACTTCTGTAATAGATTGTGGTTTCAGGGTTCAGCAGCCTCTGACCCACAGATGTCAGTAAAATAGCTACTCTTATGTGCAAGAACCCAGATATGAAGGAATTCTGGTTGTGTTCATGGTCTGTTAACATCTTGAGTCATTGGTATGGATTTAAAACTCCTTTAAATTTTTATAAAGCCACATAACACAACCACAAGGTCATCTGCAAACATTTCCAACAACAGCTGGAAGAGACCAGTGATCCACACTGTGCTTTTGGGAATTATGGTAAATGTTTACATGTATTATTTTGTTATTTTAAATGCATTTTTGACAGTTATGGCATGTAATTTCTTTCAAACATGAAAAGACCACAGCTGGGTGCAATCAGAGGGACAACTGCTCTGAAGGTTCACTGTAAATGTGCGTAAAAGGGGTAATGTCTTCACACCGTTATGCCTATCAGAGTCTCCTTGTAAAAAGCAAGCATGTTAGTGCATGAAATTACCCTCTGCGGTGACCTCCATGAGCTCAGGTTGCTCCAAAGCATCAGAGAGAATGCTAACAATGACACATTTCTCATCCTTTCCATCTCTTCTGTCAACAAGAGTTTGAAAAGGCACTCTAACATGAACATAGAGAGCAGCTATAGCCTCAAACAGGAAACATTAGCCCAGGGCTGAATTTTCAAATATGGCTCAACTGCTTTCATGTAATATTATACCACAAAGCTTACAATGAAGCAGTTTATTTATTATTGTAGGGTTGGAATCCGAGAATTGTTTCTTATTCAGAACTGTTTCTATCATACACTTTTCAGTGACTGACAATGAATCTGCAGTGTTTGTGAAATTCAATGACTTATTCTTTTTAGTAAATCATTAACATACATCGTGAACAACTTTCTGATTCCCAAACCACTGACTCTTATGAACCAGTTTTCTTTATTAAATAATAAACCCCACATCCTGAAAAGTGAAACCAAAACAGTTCTATTGCCCCCTGCTGGCTGGCTGCACTATACGTCATAATCCACCCTCTTCAGGTAAACAGATGGGACTCGAGCCCAACTAAAATAAATAAATGACCACTTCAAATACATTTCCCCCAAAGCTATTTTCTCTAATTTTATGTAGTTCTTATAACGCTGATGTATGTCAAGTGTTTGTTTTTCTAATTGGTTGGTTTTAGTTACTTGATGCTGTAAAAATGGGGTCTGATATAATGATTGACAGCTTTGATTGACAGCTCTACTTTAACCTATTAGTCTGCCATTTAGCTCCAAAATTAGTTGTTCTACAGTAAATTGTACAAATCAACAGAATCTGAGGGATTTTTGAAGTTTGTTCAGTTAAATTTGTGCTTCATAAGTGAATTAGTAAATAAAAGTTATTGCCTAGCTAGCTAAGACAACAAGCTTAGTGTTAGCCTTGCAGGGGGAAAAAACGGTTACTGTAAGCCAGCAGTTTTTTATGAATTATATGAGTCGTGATCACTACTGTGCAGACTCTGGCTCCAAATGACATTATCAACGTAAGATGGCAGCGGCCATCTTAGGAACATTTTTGCTTCACTTCATCTTTTTTTTTTTATATATATCTATGACAGACAGCACCGACCAGCGTAGTCCATTTCCCCAAACAAATGACTCATGAGCCGGTACTTTTTAGGAAATCATAAACATACAGAGCGACCAATTTATTCAAATTCTCAAATGAAAAGTTTTGAGTCGGCTCTTTTAAATGAATCATAAACATACAGCATTTCCAATTAAGTCGGATTCCAGAACAAATGACTCTTATAATAAGCCAGTTTCTTTTTAGTGAATCATAAAAATGCAGGGCTATCAGTGTAGTCTGATTACAGAACAAATGAGTTTTGAGTAATTATTTTTAGGGATTCAAACACATACAGCATACAGTGAAGTTTCGTTACTAGTTGTTCATATAACAAGGTTGGGGGTTCGATTTCCCTGGAACACATGATAGGTAAAAATTGTTTAGCCTGAATGCACTGTAAGTCGCTTTGGATAAAAGCGTCTGCTAAATGCATAAATATAACAACTTTTAGTTTAAAATTAAGCAGTTTTTAATATTTTATAAATATTAATGTATTAAATATGTTTCCAAATTTTTTGTATTAGTTTTGTTTAATTTAATAATTAAAGCCAGTTATTAATAAAAAGAAAACACACCTTTTAAAAAAGAAAAGTATTTATTGTTGAAATTATCAAAGCATTTGAGTAAATTATTTACCTATTCCCCAGTTATTTTGTTTTTGCATGCAAATCTGAGTATAAAAATCTGGATAGCATCATTCATTTTTTATTTTTCGCTTACAGCATGTTTTATAACATACATATCGGATTATTGCAACCGTAGAAAACAACACAACAACAACAGTGAAGAGAACCAACAACACATCCACAGAATGGTATGAGTACCACGGCATCTTGTAGAACTCCGAGCGCAGGTGAGTCGCTCCTTTATTCCTCATCACAAACTCGATCCAGAAAACAGCCGAGTCCAAAGGCCTCATCGGCTGGTCCCTGTGAAGACTAGAGAGTCTCTGCATGTTCGTCCTGTAAGAGGTGTTACTGAGCAATTCCCGTAGGGCTTTTCCAAAATTATGACCGCTGAACTCTGACAACTTAAGTATTTCCCCGCTCCTTTCTCCTGGATGCGTATTAAGTTGTCAAACTGGTCGAAGAACAAAGGGACGCCCAGGATCGGGACCCCGTGGTATATGGCTTCCTGCACTCCATTGGTTCCTCCGTGGGCTACAAACGCTTTGATCTTGGAATGTCCCAGGAGGTCGTTCTGTGGTATCCAGTCCACGATAAGGGTGTTGTTGCCCACAGTGGATGGCCGATCTCCAAGATGTCTCCAGATGACTTTCTGAGGTAAACTAGCAAAAGCGGCTGCAATACCGTTAGCCATGTCGCAGGGATACTTTTAACAAGTGTTCCCAATGACATAATAATAAAGCCGTGGTCTCCTGAGCTCTGCACAAATGCTTCCAGATCTGCAGGAAGAGGCTTGGAGGGTTTGCATTGAAACCCACCATGTAAACAACATTTGGCATGGTTGGTCTTGGGAACTCAAAGACAAAATCAGTCCTCATGAGCCAAAATCAGCAGCTTGAATGAGGCTAACAATGTCCGTTTGGTATCCAAATACTTATCTATTAGCGCATCATAGTGTGGACCACCACGAATCTGTCCTGGAAGAAAGTAAAGCTCTGAAATAAAACATTTTTAACCCTTTGGGTGAAACTCATTTTATCTGTATGGCCAGAGCCTGGTAAAGGTACATAAGACACTGGAGATGGTGCTATAGCAAAATGTCCTTCACCGGCTGTGATCCAGCGTACATTGAAAAGAGGGGAGTTTTAGATAATGCGCTACAATCACCCCACCTGCTAATGCAGGATCGGTGAGAACCAGGTCGTACCGCTCATCCTGAAGTCTTTTCACAAGCATCTTATCTTCTAAAACAGCCGATACCATTTTACACATAATATAGTGTGCTTTTGATAACATGGAGAACAAATCAACCTGGAGCTTCAAGAATGACAGTCCAGAAGCATCGCCTCTTTCTATCTCTATCACTTTAGATAAATACTCATCAAAAAAGTTATCAGATTCACTTATTTCATCTGCGATTGTGATGGAAGTGTAGAGAGGGGACTTTTCTGTGATGTACCAGCTGGATTTGGGTCGGATCACGGTGATGCTGTGGCCCCTGGAGTGCAGCTCTTCTATCAGGACCTTCATATTGACCCAGTGGCTTCCATCGACAGGGTACAGTAAAATTTTACCTCCGCTGCAGCTCAGAGTGAAAACAGAAAATGCCAAAAATAACCCAACAATGAAGTGTGCCTGGTTGGAAAGTGACTTCATTGTATCTGAGCAAAAAAAAAAGAAAAATACAAATAAATATTAATATATAATATTTAATTATACCTCCTTTGCACTCACAAAAATATTTTTTACACTGAAATCATCTGTACATGAATTTCATATACTGCTTTATACTACACTGAAATGATTAATGTACTAAACAACACTAAATTGTTACTGACTGACTCTTACCTTAATTGTTCATGCATGAGTGAAAGACCAACTCTTGCTCATTTCAGAGCTCTATTCATCTGAACCACCAAGTTCAAAACTCTGATTTACAAAGTCCACTTGAATTATTAACATTCAAATCAATAATTAACAGCCAGAAACTGCATATGGTTCAAGTGTACTCACATATGTTTTTGTGACCCTTTTGGACTGTTGCATGT